>NC_133107.1:13881407-14181407 GCF_022965805.1 Primulina eburnea
AACTAGGACATTTCCATTCGATAAGTGAGAACCACTTGGAAAGTCCTTTATGGAGGGTTGTTCAGTGCACTCTACAAGGAGAATCTATCTGCATGCTCGAACATCACCATGTCCCCTACCAAGAACAACTTATTGGTCCTTCTCAAATACTTGAGGACGTCTCTCAACAATTTCTAGTGTGGAAGACCAAGGTCCGATTGATATTTACTCACTACACTTAGTGCAAAAGCCACGTTAGGATTTGTTATATCATTTCATACATAATACTACCAATTGCAGATGTATAAGGAATGCTTGTCATCGCCGCTATCTCTGCATCAGTCTTGGAGACATAGACTTGGATAGTAACACGACATGACACATTGGTAGATGTCATCTTTGGACTCATCCATAGAGATTCGCTAAACGATGGTATCAACGTATGTGGACTGGGTGAGACCAAGCAATCTTCTTGATCTATCTCTATAGATCTGTATTCCTAATAAAAAAGATGATTCACCCAAGTCCTGCATTGAGAACTTTCCTGCTAACCATATTTTAGTTGATTATAACATTACTACATCATTCTCAATGAGTAAAATGTCATCAACATAAAGTACCAGGAATGTCACAGCACTCCCACTGACCTTCTTATACACATAAAGTTCCTTAGGATTCTTAGTAAAACCAAACTCTTTGATTGTACTATCGAATCTGAGGTTCCAACTCCTAGATGCCTAGTTTAGACCATAAATGGCTCTATGAAGTTTGCATATCATATGCTCACTTCCGATAGATGTAAACCCTTCAGGTTGAGACATCTAAATCTCTTCCTTAATATCCCCATTAAGAAAGGCTGTCTTTACATCCATCTGCCATATCTCATAGTCATACCATGCAACTATAGCTAGCAATATCCTTTTTTACTTGAACATTGCGACCAGACAAAACGTTTTCTCAAAGTCAACTCCTTGTCTTTGAGTATAGCCTATTTCTACCAATCGCGCCTTGAAGGTCCATAAATTTCCATCCACCCCAAGTTTCCTCTTTCTAATCCATTTACACCCTATGAGAACAGTTCTCTCAAGTGGATCCACAAGGTTCCACACTCGGTTCGAATGAATGGAATTCATCTCAGATTCCATAGCTTCAAGCCACTTGGAAGAATCCGCATCAGATAACGCTTCGTTAAAGGTCATTGGATACCATTTATTATTAGGCTCATCATGGACCTCTTCAAGAAGCAGACTATACCTCATAGTGGTCTCGAGATTTTCTCGGATCTTCTAGGAGCTTTTATCTCCTTAATTGGCTCTTCTAGTGTGGGTTCTATAATCGTGGGTGTCTCTCGAACCTCTTCGAGTTCTACCATCTCCCATTTTCTATCCAATAGAAATTTCTTTTCCAAAAAGTTTTCATTCCTATAAACAAACACCTTTGTTTCTGGGGATGATACAAATAATATCCAACTAAATTCCTTGGATATCCATAAAATAACATAAAATGGATCGACAATTCAATTTATCTCCCACTACCTTGTTCACATAAGCAGGGCATCCCCATATTCTAATATAAGAATATTTTGGAAGCTTACCCATCCATTATCTCATATCGTGTATTATCAACTACTTTTAAATGAACATTGTTCAACAACAGTGCCGCTGTCTCAAGCGCATATCCCCAAAATGATGGCGGCAACTCCGTGAACCCATAATAGATGGAACCATGTCCATCAATGTCCGGTTACGACGCTCCGAAACACCATTCAACTGCAGTGTAGCAGGCGGAGTCCACTGCGAGAGAATCTCATTTTCCATAAGATACTCTTGGAACTCGACACTCAAGTATTCACCACCCTCGATCCGATTGAAGTGACTTGATGCTTCATCCCAACTGTTTCTCTACTTCACTTCCGAATTTTTTGAACCTTTCAAAGGCTTCAGATTTGTATTTCATCAATTACACATACCCATACCTTGAAATATCATCGGTAAAGGTGATGAAGTAGGCATGTCCATGCTTAGTGGTGATGCTAAGTGGATCGCACGCATCGGTATGGATCAAATCCAATAATCCTTTGGCTCGCTCTATGTGGGGACCCGAACCTAATTCGTCTTCTTAATAATTATTAAGAATCAATATAACAATTAAATAATGTGGGACATAAATTTTTTTCTTAAAAAATGCAAGTGCAGAAACGTAATGTATTCGATCTGATATACATGTCAATATAGAAGTACAAGTCTTGTACAACATTTATTTATCTCAAAATCAAGTTCAGTCATTATATCAAGTACTGAAAATCGATCTACTCTAAGTTCGGATCTCCATGCTAATTCTGAATCACTCATCATCTTCCTGATCTTGCCCCACCTGTTGTCATGCACACATACAATCATGACAACAGCCGGATAACTCCGGTGAGAATATAATCCCAGTATAAATAATGTAAACATGCAGTCATATAAAAGCATATATAAAAGCATGAAACACATATCCATAGCATGTATCAAATCTGAAAGACATGTATCGATATCAAGTAGTAAATAAAACTCTGGACTCGTCACTTCAGACTCGACTCATTTCTAATCTAGGGATCCCGGTTGAATAAGAACGCAATGTTCTCCCACCTACTTTCCCCAACCAGATGGTTTGTACGTCCTTATTCCCAGACTTTGGCTATCTATATCGAATATCTGCAATAGAAGTTGATCTACTCCTAAGCACATCGATATATACACAAAAGTCCAGTGACTTGGCGATTCTGCCAAAGACTAGGCATATCTGCCCAGGACTCTAACTCATGCTTTTTTATAAATCAATAGAATAAGCATATCAATATCACAAATTGCAACAAATCAAGGCAATGGCAATTCAGTATGTGATTTTGGGAAACTCAAGTCAAATCAGACTCGAGTTGTGCAATCCCGTATCAACATTGATTTATACCTTTCTTTCTGTCGATCTGCTCTGTCGAAGTCTCTAATTCAGATCTGTTAATACTCAATCGGGCAATGACAATATCAAGGAGTATAATATCAATACCCCACTCAATCAATACTTGATATAATCAGAACTAATTCAAATCTGTTTCAACGACATAACAACACAATCTCAATATACCAGCAATACCATATCAGTCAGATATCAATTCCAACATATCATAATCGATACAAATCCCAATCAAACCAACTCAAAAAATCATAACAATTTCATACAGTGTCTGTTATTCAATCTGGTTTCGATTATACGATGTTTAACATATCAGAAACACCATATATGAATCCTATCCGATTCCTTAAGTAGCATAATTTCAAATCATATCAAAAACATAAGAAACTTACGTCCGTATGAAGCCTGCGTCGATAGGAACACAGTACTGAAGTCGGATTCAAATCAGACGGACGGATTCTTCGTAAATAACAATCTATGATTTTAAAACTTGAAACTTTCCCCCTGGCCGTTTCCTCTGTTCCTTCTTGTTTCAGCTAAAGAAATATTACTTAATATATATATATATATATATATATATATATATATATATATATATATATATATATATACCATGCATGTCTAAGAAAAAATGGCTCATCCTCCAATCTGAACATCGTCGCGCATATGCGCGACCTCAACCGGCGCATATGCGTGAGACCTACTAGTCTACGCATATCTCTTCTCCGTAGCTCGTGCATATGCGCGCCCCATTGCCGCGCATATGCACGAGGTTCTCTCGACTTTGCATTGTCAATCCCACATGCTCGCGCATATGCACGTCCTATCTCGGTGCATATGCGCGAGGTCCTCTGCCTGCGTCGCGCATATGCGCCCTTTAGTGTCGCACATATGCGCGAGGGGTACTGTCCTCGCACATAATTCACGTCTTTTTTTGTCATTCTCCGGTCCGATCCTTTACGTCTATAATCATATCAATTATGTGGGGACTCGGGTGCTAACTCATCTTCTTTAATCACTTGGGACTAAATGGATCTATTGTGTATGCTTTTTAGATAAAAAAAAATTTATAATATTCAAGCATTGCTAATTAAAAGTGTTTACAAGCATACAACAAGTTAAGTTTATTTATTGTACAAGATCAAATGTAAAGTCTACAACACATGATCAACTTGCAAATTTATTCTAATTTACAAACCATCTAACTAGTGCTTATTTCCATCAATACACGTCTAGGAATAAACCACCAGTTTCATATCTAAGCCCGGATCACCATGCTAATCATCACTCGTTCAAGCTCTTCTCGGTACTGATCCTGTCCCACCTGTTGCCATAAACACATACAAACACGACAACAGCCAGAAACTCCGGTGAGAATAAATCCCAGTATAAAACATGTATACATGCAATGCATAAAAGCATATACAAACATAAACCATGTATCAAGAACATGAATCATGACTTTATGACACATTAGTGAATACAGATAAAAACTCTTGACTCGACTCACAACTAATTATAGGGATCCCGGTGTGAATAAGACGTAACAAATCTCCCACCTACTCTCCCAATCGGGGTGGCAGTACGTCTTATTCCTAGACTTTGGTCCTCTGTGTATCGAACATCTACGATAGAAATCGATCTTCTTCTATGCAATTCGATACAACCGAACATCTAGTAACTTGGCCGCTCTGCCAATACTCATCTATCTCAAGTGTATTTCTATAATTCAATAGAAAAAATATAAACATCTCAAAGCATAAACAATCTAGTATGTGGTTTAGGGAAACTCCAGTCCAATCTGACTCGAGTCGTGTCTCCCGGTTCAACATTGATATATAACTTTCTATGTTCGGTGTTTGGTTGGATGAAATCAATCTCAATCTTCGCAACCTTCAATACCAATCTGAAATAACATATTTGATACGCACTATATCAACGTCCAACTCAACGCAAGAATATCAATATGCAATCTCAATGCATTTCGACGCCATAACAACGAAATCTTGATATACCGGCAATACAAACATCGTAAGATCAATATCACCAACTCATGACAATAATCATATGCATATCATAACCCCAAAATTCTGTGCAACTCATGCCATATAAGCTGGAAAATGAGAACAATAACATACGGTATCTTTCTTCATCCGTTTCCGATTATACGTTTACCGTAAACTCAAGAACACATATTCTCAAGCATATCAAAATTTCTCAAACATATAAAATCTAAATCATGTTGGAAATCAATAAGTTTTTTCGTAGCCGATGACAAGAGAATCACAAATCTGAGCTCAGATCGATAATTGAACTGGCGGATTTCCACAATTCAAATTCTCGTATCAAGACTCTAACAAATTCTCCCTAGCCCCTTGCTTGTTTCCTTCTGCCATTTCTGAAGAAATGAAGTTTGTAAATATATATCATGAATGGTGAGGCGCAAATGGCTTCACCTTAACACAACACGTCTCGCGCATATGCGCGACCTCAACCGGCGCATATGCGCGAGACCTACTGGTCTCGGCAGTCTTACCTTCAACATCTCGCGCATATGCCCGCACCACTTCGCGCATATGCGCGAGACTTACTGTCTCCGCACAATTCTTCCCGCACAGCTGGCGCATATGCGCGCACTCACTTCGCGCATATGCGCGAGGTCTTCTGCCCATCTCGCGCATATGCGCGCCTCCTGGTCGCGCATATGCACGAGGTGTTCTGTCCTCGCACATACCCTATCATACGCAATCTCATTTCGTGTCTCGGTTGGCCCCTTCATCATCACGTCTATCATAAATCAATAATCGTAGATTAACAGATAATATAAATCCCGGGCATTACATTTCTCCCCCCCCCCCCCCAAGATATGATTTTGTCCCCGAAATCACAGGCAATCAAATCATATCAATAAGAAGGTATAACAGAAGAAACTACACAGAAAACTAACATTAATGGAATAAATCTGGAAATCTCTGCCTCATGTCTGACTCAGTCTCCCAAGCGAAATAGTCTGACCATGGAAATGTCTGACCATTGAACTTTCACAAGCGAAATAGTCTTCGTTCTGAGCTGTTTTTCCTTACGATCAAGCATCTGAATCGGTTTTTTCAATATAACTCAGAGTGTTGTCGAGTTCTGCCTCATCTGGATGAATAATTTGCGAATCATCAGGGAGATATTTCCGCAACAATGATATATGAAAAACATCATATATTCCAGATAAAGAAGGCGGAATAGCGAATCGATAGGCACGACCACCTATCTTTTCTAGAATCTCGTACGGACCGATATAACGAGGAGACAACTTTCCTCGCTTGCCGAATCTGACGGTGCTTCTAAACGGTGAAATCTTCAAGAATACTCTATCGCCCTGTTCAAATTCTAACTGTCTATGTCCAATATTCGCATACTTGGCTTGTCGATCTTGAGCCGTCTTCATTTTCTGCTGAATCAGCTTTACTTTTTCCGTCATATCTCGAATAATATCAAGCCCAATATCAGGTACTTCGGAGATATCATCCCAATACAGAGGAGATCTGCACTTCTTGCCATACAACGCTTCAAATGGTGCCATCTCGATGCTCATCTGATAGCTATTGTTGTACGAGAATTCGCAAAGAGGTAATGGATCTTGCGAATTAGTGCCGAAATCTAGCACTACAGCTCTAAACATATCCTCTAGTGTCTGGATAGTCCGCTCTGACTGTCCGTCGGTCTGTGGATGGTATGCGGTACTCAAATGTAAGTTAAAAATGTGAAGTAAATCGCAAATCACGAACTGATACGATAGATTTCGGCACACCATGTAATCTGACCACCTCTCGGACATATATCTCTGCCATCTGTTCATATATGTATGGAATAAAATATGCTGATTTGGTCAATCTGTCAATCACGACCGATATTGCATCGCAGCCTCGGGAAGAACGTGGTAGTTTCGTAATGACATCCATGGAAATGAGATCTCATTTCCATTCAAGGATGGATAAACTCTGCAGTAAACCCCCGGGTTTCTTCCTTTCGGCTTTCACCTGTTGGCAATTCAAAAATCTAGACACAAACTCTGCAATGTCTGACTTCATCTGTTTCCACCAAAACTGTTTCTTCAGATCATTGTACATCTTTCTGCCACCAGGATGAATATTAAACCGACTACAGTGTGCTTATGTTAATATCTCTCGTTTCAAATCTGAAATATCTGGCACCACATGACGGTTATTCACATATAGCACAAAATCACGAACCAGATATTCAGACTGATGCCCTGATCTGACCATTTCAGCCGACTTCTGAATATTCTGATCACTTTTCTGTGCTTCTTTAATTTTCACAATCAACTCTGGTTCGACTTGAACAACATATAATTGCAATGGTCTACAATCTGTCTCAAACACTAACCCAGACAAACAGCAATCTTCTATCAAACTTGAAACACCAATAGTCGATAAGGATAAAGAACATACCATACGACTTAATGCATCAGATGCGGCATTGGACTTTCCGGGATAGTATTTGATTTCACAATCGAAATCCTTTAATAAATCAAGCCATCTTCGTTGTCTCATATTTAACTCAGACTGTGAAAACAGATATTTCAGGCTTTTATGATCAGAATAAATCTCAAACTTCTCACCGTAGAGGTAATGTCGCCATATCTTCAAAAAAAATACAATGGCTGCAAATTCAAGAACATTAATTGGGTAGCGAGTCTCGTGTGTCTTCAGTTTTCGTGAGTCATAAGCGATAACATGACCTCGTTGCATCAAAACACAACCCAGTCCTCTGTGAGAAGCATCACAATAAACAACAAAATCACCAGTACCTAAGGGGATAATCAGTATCGGTGAACTGGTCAGTCTCTTCTTCAGTTCAAGGAAACTGGACTCACAATCTTCAGACCACACAAACGGAGCATTCTTTTGAGTCAGCTGTGTAATCGGCTTCGCAATACTGGAGAAATCTTTGATGAATATTCGATAGTATCCTGCCAAACCCATAAAACTACGAATCTTTGGCAAGGATGTCGGTCTCGGCCACGAAATCACGGCTTCAACCTTGCTAGGATCCACTGATATACCATCTCCAGATATGATATGACCCAAAAATACAACCTGTCTCAACCAGAATTCACATTTCGACAGTTTTGCATACAACTTCTAAGCTCCTAGAATTTGCAACACAGTTCTCAAATGCTCAATCAGATTCTTTGAATATATCAGAGTATCATCGATAAATATAATCACAAAATCATCTAAATACTTCTGAAAGACACGGTTCATGAGACCCATAAATACAGCTGGAGCATTAGTTAAACCGAACGGCATGACAAACTCATAATGTCCATACCTGGTTCTGAATGCTGTCTTCGATATGTCATAATCTCTGACTCGCAGCTGATGATATCCAGATCTCAGATCAATCTTGAAATAAACAGAGGAACCCAGCAACTGATCAAATAAATCATTTATACGAGGTAAAGGGTATTTATTCTTTACCGTAGCCTTGTTCAGTTGTCGGTAATCTATACAGAGCCTCATGGAACCGTCTTTCTTTATAACAAATAGTACCGGAGCGCCCCAAGGAGAAACACTCGGCATGATGTACCCCTTGGCCAGAAGATCTTCTAACTGAGTCTTTAATCCTTTTAGTTCTATTGGTGTCGTTCGGTACGGAGCTCTGGATATAGGAACAGTACCTGGTATAAGATCAATACTGAAGTCTATCTCTCGAGCTGGAGGTAATCCTTGAATCTCATCCGGAAAAATGTCAACGAACTCACACACCACTGGCAGAGGGGCTTGTTTTCAGTACATCTACTGCATATACTAAGAATCCCTCCGCTCCTTTCTGTATTAATCGAGTAATAGCTAACCCTGACATCAAAGGAATCCGAGATCTGGAACCTTTACCGTCGAATTTCCACTCATCAGCCATCTCCGGTCTGAACCAGACAATTTTGTGAAAACAGTCTACGGTAGCTCTGTACTTGGTCAGCATATCAATCCAGATAATACAATCAAAATCAGACAACCCAAGTACAATGCAATCTAACTCAATCTCATTGCCCTCAAACTGTAGCATACAATTTCTAAAAGAAGTCACTGATATCAAACCTCTCCCCAAAGGAGAAGAAACAGATACTAAAGTAGATAATGACTAGACAGGCAATGCATGTATCAATGAAAATCGTTCAGCTATAAATGTATGGGATGCACCAGTATCTATTAATACATGAGCAGGGTAACCACAAAGGAAACAATTACCTGCAATAACATCATCAGGTGCGTCCTGGGCCTGTTCTTCAGTCAATGCAAACACACGGGCCTGTTGTCTCGAAGGTTGGCTCACCGCCGGGCTTCCTCCTGGCCTCGACTGGGACTGTGCAGGTGCCTGCTTAAAAGAGTGTACAGAAGATGCATGCCTCTTTGCTGAACTACTGAACCGGATGATCCTACACTCTGAGATCGCTGTGCACCTCTCTGTGGGCAAACTTTAGCGAAATATCCCGGTTGTTTTCAGACGTTGCATTTACCAGTCACTCCTTAGTACTGCTCTGTGGGATGCCTTCCACCGCAAGTAGTGCAATACACACCTGTGTAAATCTGGCTAGGACCACCCAGTCTCGGGCCACTGGAACTGGATGAACTACTGCCTGATTTCTTGAACTTTTTTCCTCTGGCTTTCAACCAATCTTTCTTACCACTGCTGCTACCACCACTCTCGAATCTAGGAAGAGGTTGTGAAAACTGTACGGTAGGCTGTGAAGATCTCGGAGTCTGAGCAACATACGATGCTCCTCGCTGCTTGATCAAGCCAGCTTCGGCCCCTTTCGCCCTGTTCAAAGCATCGGAAAAGTTGTTTAGTCGTTCCGTATTCACCAATGTAAAGATGTCAGGATTTAAGCCGTTGATAAACTGATCAGCTATGTCTTCATCATTCTTGGCCACATGCGGCGCAAAACGTAGCAATGTAGAGAATTTGGCAACATACTCTTCAATGTTCAACTGTCCTTGCCTCAAGTTTAGAAATTCTGCCCCCTTGTCCTTCCGATAGGACACTGGAAAGAAACACTGATAAAACTCAGTTTTAAAGACTTTCCAAGTAATTTCTGTACCTTGTTGTTCCAATGCTTTCTTGGTTGTGTTCCACCAATTCTTTGCAACTTCTTGTAATTGATGCCCTGATCAGTTTCACTCTTCGTTCATCTGTGTATTCAAGGGAATCGAACAACATCTCGATATCATCTAACCAGCTTTCACAGTCAACTGAGTTCTCGGTGCCTTTCAGTGTCGGTGGTCTGAATGACTGAAACCGTTTCAGCAAGGTTTCCATCGGTGTAGCTGTCACATCCATAGGATCATTGGATGTATTGCCCTGTTCTGGCGCTCTGACTGCTGCTCTTCGAGGAGGCATATCTGATTATCACAAGAACTAGTTTTCCAAAACATAAAATCAGTCTCAGTCCTCCTCTGATCATCTTACTTCTGATATAGAATCCGTTCTGATTCATTCTTTATCAGTACACATTTTAATCAACTAAATAATCAAGCAAACATGTACTTTCAAAGCAACAACACACGCTTTCATGCTAGCATAGAACATAAGTATAATAACAATACAATATTTCCATTCTAGTATCAATAAGTAAGCAAGAAAAAAGACTCAATCTACCCCGCTCACCCTCTTCTATCTCAGTCTACAGAACCTACAGCTCTGATACCACATGTTGTGGGACCCGGGTGCTAACTCATCTTCTTTAGTCATTTGGAACTAAATGGATCAATTGTGTATGCTTTTAGATAAAAAAAAAGTTTATAATATCCAAGCATTGCTAATTAAAAGTGTTACAAGCATACAACAAGTTAAGTTTATTTATTGTACAAGATCAAATGTAAAGTCTACAACACATGATCAACCTGCAAATTTATTCAATTTACAAACCATCTAACTAGTGCTTATTTCCATCAATACACGTCTAGGAATAAACCACCATTTTCATATCTAAGCCCGGATCACCACGCTAATCATCACTCGTTCAAGCTCTTCTCGGTACTGATCATGTCCCACCTGTTGCCATGCACACATACAAACACGACAACAGCCGGAAACTCCGGTGAGAATAAATCCCAGTATAAAACATGTATACATGCAATGCATAAAAGCATATACAAACATAAACCATGTATCAAGAACATGAATCATGACTTTATGACACATTAGTGAATACAGATAAAACTCTTGACTCGACTCACAACGAAATCTAGGGATCTCGGTGTGAATAAGATGTAACAAATTTCCCACCTACTCTCGCAATCGGGGTGGCAGTACATCTTATTCCTAGACTTCGGTCCTTTCTGTATCGAACATCTACGATAGAAATAGATCTTCTTCTATGAAATTCGATACCACCGAACATCTAGTAACTTGGCCGCTCTGCCAATGACTCATCTATCTCAAGTGTATTTCTATAATTCAATAGACAAAATATAAACATCTCAAAGCATAAACAATCTAGTATGTGGTTTAGGGAAACTCCAGTCCAATCTGACTCGAGTCGTATCTCACGGTTCAACATTGATTTATATCTTTCTTTGTTCGGTGTTTGGTTGGATGAAATCAATCTCAATCTTCGCAACCTTCAATACCAATCTGAAATAACATATTTGATACGCACTATATCAACGTCCAACTCAACGCAAGAATATCAATATGCAATCTCAATACATTTCGACGGCATAACAACGAAATCTTGATATACCGGCAATAAAAACATCGTAAGATCAATATCACCAATTCATGACAATAATCATATGCATATCATAACCTCAAAATTATGTACAACACATGCCATATAAGCTGGAAAATGAGAACAATAACATACGGTATCTTTTCTTCCATCCGTTTCCGATTACACGTTTACCGTAAACTCAAGAACACATATTCTCAAGCATATCACAATTTCTCCAACATATAAAATCTGAATAATATTGGAAATCAATAAAACTTACGTCCTTTCGTAGCCGATGACACGAGAATCACAAATCTGAGCTCGAATCGATAATTGAACGGGCGGATTTTCCACAATTAAAATTCTAGTATCAAGACTCTACAAATTCTCCCTAGCCCCTTGCTTCTTTCCTTCTTCCGTTTCTGAAGAAATGGAGTTTGTAAATATATATCATGCATGGTGAGGGGCAAATGGCTTCACCTTAACACAACACGTCTCGCGCATATGCGCGACATCAACCGGCGCATATGCGCGAGACCTACTGGTCTCGGCAGTCTTCCCTTCAACATCTCGCGCATATGCACGCACCACTTTCGCGCATATGCTCGAGACTTACTGTCTCCGCACAATTCTTCCCGCACAGCTGGCGCATATGTGCGCACTCACTTCGCGCATATGCTGGAGGTTTTCTGCACATCTCGCCATATGTGCGCCTCTTGGTCGCGCATATGCATGAGGTGTTCTGTCCTCGCACATACCCTCTCATACGCAATCTAATTTCATGTCTCGATTGGCCCCTTCATCATCACGTCTAATCATAAATCAATAATCGTAGATTAAAAAATCTTGGGCATTACAAATTATCAATAAATCATTTCATAGATTAATAGATAATATCTCGGGCATTACATTTCTCCCACCCCCCCCCCTAAGATACGATTTCGTCCCCGAAATCACAGGCAATCAAATCATATCAATAAGAAATAGAGAACTCACATCAGTGAAATAACTCTAAGAATCGTTGTCTCATGTCTGATTCAGTCTCCCAGGTAGCTTCTTCAATTCCATGACGACTCCACTGAACTTTCACAAGCGGAATAGTCTTCGTTCTGAGTTGCTTTTCTTTACGATCGAGAATTTGGATTGGCTTTTCGAAATAGCTCAATGTCTCATTAAATTCGGCCTCGTCTGAATGAATGACATGTGAAGCATCTGGCATTTACTTTCGCTATAACGATACATGAAAGACATCATGTAGCCCAGCTAATAAAGGCAATAATGCGAGTTAATAGGCACGATCTCCTATCTTCTCGAGAATCTCATACGACCCAATATATCGTGGAGACAACTTCCCTTTCTTGCCAAATCTGACAACTCCTCTGAAAGGTGAAATCTTCAAGAATACTCGGTCTCCTGCCTCAAATACCAATGGTCTACAGTCGAACATTGGCATATTTAGCCTGTCTGTCTTGAGCTGCCTTCATTCTCTTCTGAATCAGCTTCACTTTTTTCAATCATATCTCTGATCATATCAGATCAAATCTCAGGTACCTCAGAGATATCGTCCCAATAAAGAGTGGATCTACATTTCTTACCCTACGACGCCTCAAAAGGAGCCATCTCAATACTCGTATGATAGCTATTGTTGTACGAAAACTCACAAAGTGGCAATGAATCCTGCCAACTAGTGCTGAAACTCAAGCACTACATGTCTAAGCATATCCTCCAGTGTCTGGATAGTCCGCTCTGACTGTCCGTCGGTCTGTGGATGATATGCGGTACTCAGATGTAACCTCATACCTAGAGCCTGCTGTAAACTCTGCCAGAAGTGCGAAGTAAACCTGAGGATCGCGGTCTGAAACAATCGACTTCGGCACTCCGTGCAATCTGACCACTTCTCTGACATAAATCTCTGCCATCTGATCATGTCGGTACGTCATCTTGTACGGAATAAAGCATGCAGATTTGGTTAATCTATCAATCACGACCCAAATCGCATCACAACCTCGGGAGGATCTCGGTAGCTTTGTCACGAAGTCCATGGAAATGTGATTCCATTTCCATTCAGGAATCGACAAGCTCTGTAACAAACCTCCTGGTCATTTTCTTTTGGCTTTTATCTGTTGGCAATTCAGACATCTAGACACAAATTCAGCAATATCCGCTTTCATCTGTTTCCACCATAACTGTCTTTTCAAATCATTATACATCTTTCTGCCACCAGGATGAATACTGAATCGACTGTTGTGTTCTTCTGACAAGATCTATCGTTTCAAATCTGAAACATATGGCATAACAAGACGATTATTCACATACAATACATTATCCCGTACCTGATACTCTGATTGATGCTCTGTTCTGACCATCGATATCGAATTCTGTACATTCTGATCAACATTCTGAGCCGCTTTAATTCTCAAAATTAGTTCTGGTTCGACTTGAACAGCATATAATCTCAATGGTTTACGATCTGTCTCAAATACCAATCCAGATAAGCAGCAGTCTTCAATCAAATTCGAAACGCCAATCGTCGATAAGGATAAAGAACATACCTTACGACTTAGTGCATCAGCTGCTGCATTGGACTTCCCTGGGTAGTATTTGATTTCACAATCGAAATCTTTCAATAATTCAAGCCATCTTCGCTGCCTCATATTCAACTCTGATTGTGAAAACACATATTTCAGGCTTTTATGATCAGAATAAATCTCAAACTTCTCACCGTATAGATAGTGTCACCATATCTTCAATGCAAAGACGATGGCAGCCAATCAAGATCATGAATTGGGTAGCGAGTCTCGTGTGGCTTCAACTGTCGTGAAGCATAAGCGATAACATGTCCTCGCTGCATCAGAACACAACCCAAACCTCTATGAGAAGCATCGCAATATACAACAAAACCACCAGTACCTGATGGAATAGTCAAGATCGAAGCACTGGTCAGCCTCTTCTTCAATTCGAGGAAATTGGATTCAAATTCCTCTGACCAAACAAATGATGCGTTCTTATGAGTCAACTAAGTAATCAGTTTGGCAATACCTAGAGAAATCTTTAATGAATCAACGATAATATCCTGCCAAACCCATAAAACTGTGAATCTCTGGCACAGATGTTGGTCTCGACCAAGAAATCACGGCTTCAATCTTGCTGGGATCAAATGATATACCATCTACGAATATAATATGACTCAGAAACACAATCTGTTTCAACCAGAATTCACATTTCGACAATTTGGCATACAATTTTTCAGCCCTCAGAATTCTCAATACAATTCTCAGATGCTCAACATGATCAATCATATTCTTCGAATAAATCAAAATATCGTCAATGAATATAATCACAAAATCATCGAGATATTTCTGAAATACACGGTTCATCAGACCCATAAATGCAGCTGGGGCGTTAGTCAACCCAAACGGCATGACAATAAACTCATAATGTCCATACCTGGTTCTGAACACTGTCTTTGAGATATCAGAATCTCTGACTCTCAGCTGATGATATCCAGATCTTAGATATATACAGAAGAACCTTGCAACTGATCAAATAAATCATCAATACGAGGCAAAGGGTATTTGTTCTTTACCGTTGCCTTGTTCAGATTGCCGATAGTCAATACAGAGTCTCATCGAACCGTCTTTCTTTCTCACAAACAATACTAGTGCACCCCAAGAAGAAACACTTGGTCTGATGTATCCCTTGGCCAGTAAATCTTCCAACTGCTCTTTTAACTATTTCAATTCAATTAGTGCCATTCTGTACGGAGCTCTAGAAATCGGAACTGTAACTGGTACCAATTCAATGTTGAAGTCTATCTTTTGAATCGAAGGCAAACCCGGAATCTCATCTGGAAAGACGTCAGCAAACTAACACACCACTGGCAAGTCAGTCAATGATGAACTCGATTTCAGTAAATCAACTGAATAGACAAGGAATCCTTCTGCTCTTTCCTGCAATAATCGAGTCATAGACAATACGGATATTAAAGGGATTCTAGATCTGGAACCCTTACCGAAAAATTTCCACTCCTCAGCCATATCAGGTCTGAATCTCACAATCTTGTGGAAACAATCAACGGTAGCTCTGTACTTGGTCAGCATATCAATACCGATAATACAGTCAAAATCAGACAACCCAAGTACAATGCAGTCTAACTCAATCTCATGCCCGTCATACTGTAGCATACAATGTTTCACAGAATTCACTAATATCAAACATGTCCCCAAAGGAGAAGAGACAGACACTACAGCAGATAATGACTCAATAGGCAATGCATGACTCAATGCAAATTGTTCAGAAATAAATGTATGAGAAGCACGCGTATCTATCAATACATAAGCAGGTAACCACGTAAAGAACAGTTACCTGCAACAACATCATCTGGTGCCTTCATGGGCCTACTCCTCTGTCAAAGTAAATACTCTGGCCTACTTTTTAGGAGGCTGGCTCATAGTCTGGCTTCCTCCTGGCCTCTGCTATGACGGAAGTATTCGGTGGTGGCTGAAAGGAATGAACAGCATGACGATCTTCCCCCCGTCTGGGCCACTGATCCAGATGACTCGCTCCCTGAGATCTCTTGGAACCTCTCTGTGGACACACCCTAGCAAAGTGTCTCTGCTATCTGCAGATATTGCAACTACCAGATACTCATTGGCATTGCTCTGTGGGATGTCTCCATCCGCAAGTTCTGCAATACACCCCGGTATAACTCTGGCTCTGTCCGGAACCACTGGAGCTCGACTGCTGCTGCCACTTTAGAATCTGGGAGGTGGTTGTTGTGGTCTCGGTGCTGGGGCAACATACGAATCTCCTTTCTGTCTCATCAGACCGGCTTCGGCTCCCTTGGCTCTGTTCAGGGCATCAGCAAAGTTATTTGGTCGCCATGTGTTCACCAATGTAAATATCTTGGGATTCAGCCCATTGATGAACTGATCAGCAACCGCCTCGTCATTCTCAGTCACGTGTGGAGCAAATCTCAACAAAGTAGATAACTTGGCCACATACTCCTCTATGTTCAACTGACCCTGTCTCAGGTTGGCAAACTCTGCCCCTTTGTCTTTCCTGTACGACACTAGGAAAAATCTTTGATAGAACCCAGTTTTAAAGACATTCCAAGTGATACTCGTCCGTCGATGCTCCAACTCTCTCTTCGTCGTAATCCACTAGTTCTTTGCAAAGTCATGCAACTGGTGCCCAATCAATCGAACTCTACGCTCATCAGTGTAATCCAACGAATCAAACAGCATCTCAATGTTATCTAGCCAACATTCACAATCAACTGAAGTCTCAGTACCCTTCAGAGTCGGCGGTTTGAACGACTGAAACCTCTTCAGTAACGTTTCCATCGAAGTTGCTATCACATCCATCGGATTAGCAGATGTACTGCCCTGTTCTGGGACTCTTCGGGGAGGCATATCTGATTATCAAAATGATTAGTTACTTAATACAACAATTCTGTTTCAGTCCTCCTCCGATCATCTTACTGCTGATCAAGAATCTGTTCTGATTCATTCTCAAACAATACATATTACTAAATCAAATCAGATAAATCAAGTAAACATGCTAGAAATCAAGTGCAAGGAAAGAAAACTCATTCTACCCCGCTAATTAGCTCCTATCTCAGTCTAATTAGACCTATTGCTCTGATACCACCTGCTGTGTGGACCCGAACCTAATTCGTCTTCTTAATCATTATTAATGAATCGATATAACAATTAAATAATGTGGGAGATAAATTTTTTTTCTTAAAAGATGCAAGTGCGGAAACGTAATGTATTCGATCTGATATACATGTCAATATAAAAGTACAAGTCTTCTACAACATTTATTTATCTCGAAATCAAGTTCCGTCACTATATCAAGTACTGAAAATCGATCTACTCTAAGTTCGGATCTCCACTGCTAATTCTGAATCTCTCATCCTCTTCCTGATCCTGATCCTGCCCCACCTGTTGTCATGCACACATACAAACAAGAAAACAGCTGGATAATTCCGGTGAGAATATAATCTCAGTATAAATGATAGGTGTGGTTTTTACGCGCTTTATTGCATTAGTTTTAGTTGTGTTTGCATTGTGCATGCATGCATTTCATTTACATTTTGTTCATTTTAGAGTACTCATTTGCATATTATCATGTCTCACTATTGGGTATGAATCTGCAGGAAAAATGGTCGGAAAACCAAAAAAGAGAGCAAAGTGTACAAAATAGAATGCCTAGGGACAGAATGAGTGGCGCCCGAGCGGTACTTTTCTACCGCCCGGGCGCGAAAGATGAATAGCTGAAGGATTTTTACAGAAGAGTCGGTGCTCGAGCGGTACTTTTCTACCGCCCGAGCGCGAATGCCGCACTTCCCAAGCATCTTTACAGAAGGTGTGGCGCTCGAGCGGTACTTTTCTACCGCCCGAGCGCCACCTATTTTTGGAAAATATCATGCGCGATTCCATTCCTTATTTTCAGAAGGAGAATGATATGGAAGGTTTTTGGGGACGACTTGGAGGGCATTCAGACGGATTTCTAGAGGAGCCACAAGCTTTTGGAGAGCACTTTGCGCTTGGATTGAAGATTCGTGATTTTCCGGGCATCGTTCTTCGCAGATTTCGTCTCGCCTAGTATTTCTAATCTAGTTTCTTTCATTTTAAACGTTGTTGCGTTTATTTTTACTATGAATTCTAGTAGCTAAACCTTAATATTTGTTGGGATTCAAGGGGATCCTACCCCAAACTTTGATTTGAATTAATTTACATTCGATTGTTGCGTGATTCTTGATTATACTGTTATTTTATTGTGTCGTTAAAGCGTAGCTAACTTTAACGCGTTTTCATATCACGAGTGAGTTCGAGAGAATAACGAGTGATAGGATCGAGTAGTATAATCCGCGGAATCTACAATTTACATAGATATATGAAATTGGATACGCGCCGATAGTCATAGTCCTTAGGGTCGAAAACTAGGGGATTTCATAGATCGAAATGCTGATTCACTCGTGATAAATAATTAAAGATATTTAATTACTTCATTGAGTCGAATTAGTTTGGCATAGCTCGAGAGGGTGTGTTCAATAGAATAGGAAATCCTGTCGGAAGCATATAAACACGATCGAACAAATTAACGAATTAATACGGGGTAGGTGAACCAGAATTCCCAACAAATTCATTTATCATTGAAATTTAATCAATTGATCTAGCATTCATATCTCATCATTAAATTCTTGAACTTGTTTGTTTAGTTTCATTAAATTTTATTAGTTATAAAACAATCACTCAATTTTCGTTGCTAAAGTTTAATAACTGGAATAATAATTGTGAAACACAGTCTTCAGTGGATCGATACTCGTACTCACGTACACTATTCTATTACTTGACATCGTGCACTTGCGATTACATTTTGAGCATATAAAAACATAATTTATTGAGGATATCACAGTGCAAGTTTTGCTCGATCAAGTTTTTGGCGCCGTTGCCGGGGACTGTTAATCTACAATTTTATTTTTAGTTATTTCCTTCAGCATTATTTTATTTCTCTTGATATAACACTTCATATTTTATTACAGATATCCCTTCCAGTGCATGCCAAAGTCACTTGACGTGGAGCTTGAGTTCGATCCTGAAATTGAAATAACCTTCCGCAGGAGAAGACAACAACAGAGGCTTAAAAAACTGATGGAGAGACACGAGCCAGAACGTGAGGAGGAACAGCATGAAAATAGACAAGTCGATATGCCACGCCGCATACCGATGCTGGAGTATGCCCAACCTTCTTTGGAGGATGCACGCCCTAGCATTGTGAGGCCTATCGTGCGGGCAAATCACTTTGAAATCAAGCCCGCCATAATCCAAATGATTCAGAACACAGTCCAATTTTGAGGAACTGCAATGGATGACCCAAACACGAAATCGCAGATTTTCTTGAAATTTGCGATACTTTTAAATTCAATGGAGTTTCTGATGATGCTGTTAGGTTGCGTTTATTTCCTTTCTCCTTACGTGATAAAGCTAAAGCGTGGTTAAATTGTTTGCCTGTAGGTTCGATCGCTACATGGGACGACATGGCGAAAGCATTTCTCATCAAATACGTCCCTCCCTCCAAGACCATGAAGCTACGGGCAGACATTACAACATTCGCTCAATTCGATCAGGAATCTTTATATGAGGCATGAGAACGCTTCAAGGACCTACTACGAAGATGCCCACATCACGAGTTACCACTTGGGTTAGTCGTTCAAACATTTTATTATGGTTTGCTCACTCCTAACCGTACTATGATAGATGCTGCTGCTTGTGGAAACCTTTTGAGGAAGACTGCGGAAGAAGGATATGAATTGTTGGAGGAGATGGCTGCTAGCAGTTATCATCCTCAATCTGACAGGAACAACCAACGGAGAAGTACAGGAGTTCACCAGGTAACTGATTTTTCTGCTATTACTGCACAACTTGATGCATTGAACAGGAAGCTGGATGGCTTGAACGTGGGTGGCACAGCTATGCGTCTTCAGGAGATATTCTGTGAGAAATGTGGAGGAGAACACTATGTGAAAGACTGTCAAGATGGAAATCCCTTCTATGTGCGAAATGAGGCACCGGTGAATCAAGTGGGAGTCCAAAACCGCCTAAGGAATGACCCTTATTCGAACACATACAATCCTGGGTGGAGGCAACATCCCAACTTCTCATGGGGCGGTCAAAACAGTCAGAATAGACCGCAAGGAGGACAACAATATGGGAAACAACCGATGTACAGATCCGATCCTCCTAGAGAAGAAAAGTCCAACTTGGAGCAAATGATGTCTAAGTTTATTTCATCCACTGAAACTAGACTTCAAAACCAAGATGCATCGATAAAAGGGCTCGAGAACCAAATTGGACAGTTGGCCAAGATGATCGCAACTAGAGAGCCGGGCACCTTGCCAAGTAATACCGAGACTAATCCAAAAGAGCAAGTGAAGGCCATTCAGTTGAAGAGTGGGAAAATTTTAGAGTCGAAGGGAAAGGAAAAAATTCAAATACCGGATGAACTAACAGAGACATCCAAAGGTAAGTCTTCTAACTCCACACCAGCACCCACTGCACAACCTAAAATTGTTATACCTCCTCCTTTTCCTGCTGCATTGAAAAAAGCAAAACTAGATGCACAATTCGGTAAGTTTCTCGAGGTGTTTAAAAAATTGCATATCAATATTCCCTTCGCCGATGCTTTAATGCAAATGCCTAGTTATGCTAAATTTTTGAAGGACATTTTAGCAAATAAGAGGAAGTTGGAGGGTCACATGACAGTGAACTTAACTGAAAATTGCTCTGCTTTGGTGCAAAACAAACTCCTACCGAAGCTAAAGGACCCAGGGAGTTTCTCTATTCCTTGCATGATTGGTGATGTTGTTTTTCATAAGGCATTATGTGATCTTGGTGCAAGTATTAATCTTATGCCATTGTCTGTGTTAGGAAACTTGGGTTGGGAGAGCCTAAGCCGACGAGGATGTCCTTGCAACTAGGCTGACAGATCTGTCAAGTACCCCCGCGGAGTGATTGAGGATGTGCTAGTGAAAGTGGACAAATTCATTTTTCCTGCGGATTTCGTGGTGCTCGACATGGAGGAGGATACAGAGATGCCTCTAATTTTGGGGAGACCGTTCCTTGCAACTGGCAAGGCACTTATTGATGTGCAAGAAGGGAAGTTGAGATTGAGAGTGGGCGAGGAAGAGATTACTTTTGATGTTTTTAATGCACTTAAGCACACACTGCATTCTGATAGTTGTTTTAGAATTGATGCTTTTGACTCTCTTGTATCTCACTATGTGCAGGATGCTCTTAGGGACCCTTTGGAGGCCACCATCACTACTGAATTGGGAGAAGAGGAATTGGATGAAGAAAAAGCTGAAATAGTGGCACACTTTAATGCCAACCATCCATGGAGAAAGCCAATAAGGATGCGACTGGAGGATCTAGGAGAACGAAGAGATTTGACCCCTCAAAGGTCAAGCATCGAGGAGCCACCGACACTTGAGCTAAAGCCGTTGCCTCCACACCTCAAGTACGTGTACTTAGATGAGAATAACACTTTACCTGTCATTATTTCTGCTGCTTTGACAGATGTGATGGAAGACAAATTGTTGGAGGTTCTGAAAGCGCACAAGGGTGCATTTGCGTGGAAGGTGGCGGATATCAAAGGGATCAATCCATCAGTCTGTATGCACAAGATCTTGATGGAAGACAAGTACTCACCTCTTGTGCAACCTCAGAGAAGATTAAATCCAAAGATGCAAGAGGTAGTAAAGGCAGAAACGATTAAGCTTCTCGATGCAGGTATTATCTATCCTATATCTAATAGTGCATGGGTAAGTCCAGTTCAGTGTGTGCCAAAGAAGGGTGGGATTACTGTGATTACAAATGAAAAAAATGAATTGATACCCACTAGGACAGTTACGGGATGGTGTGTGTGCATTGATTATAGGAAATTAAATGACGCTACCCGTAAAGATCACTTTCCACTTCCTTTTATTGATCAAATGCTTGAGAGGTTAGCGGGTCATGAGTTTTATTGCTTTTTGGATGGGTATTCTGGGTATAACCAAATTATGATTGCACCCGAGGACCAAGAAAAAACCACTTTCACTTGTCCTTATGGCACTTTTGCATTTAGACGGATGCCCTTTGGGTTGTGTAATGCCCCTGCCACTTTTCAACGATGCATGACCGCTATATTTCATGACATGATAGAAACCTTTCTTGAGATTTTTATGGATGATTTCTCGATTTTTGGCTCTTCTTTTGATAAGTGTTTGCAGAACTTGAAGGTGGTGTTGATGCGATGCGAGGAGACAAATTTGGTGCTGAATTGGGAAAAATGCCACTTCATGGTACAAGAAGGAATTGTCCTAGGGCACAAGATTTCGGAACAAGGGATTGAGGTGGACAAAGCGAAAATAGAAGTCATCAAGAACTTACCACCACCATCCTCAATAAAGGGAGTTAGAAGTTTTCTAGGCCACGCCGGTTTTTATCGGCATTTTATAAAAGATTTTTCAAAAATTGCCAAACCCCTATCTTCCTTACTTATGAAAGAGGTGTCATTTGATTTCAATGCTGACTGTTTACAGGCATATGAGAAATTGAAGGAGCGCTTGGTGACGGCTCCTGTCTTGGTAGCACCGGATTGGGATCTATCTTTCGAGATCATGTGCGACGCCAGTGACACTGCAGTAGGGGCCGTACTTGGCCAGCGGCAAAACAAGGTATTTCATACAATTTACTATACAAGTAAGACCTTAGATGAGGCCCAATTGAATTATGCAACAACTGAAAAGGAATTACTTGCAGTAGTATTCGCACTTGACAAATTTCATTCATACCTTGTTTTGTCCAAAGTAATTGTATTCACTGATCATTCTGCCCTTAAATACTTACTTGCTAAAAAAGATGCAAAGCCACGCTTACTTCGGTGGATTTTATTATTGCAAGAGTTTGACTTAGAAATCAAAGATAAAAATGGGGTTGAGAATGTGGTAGCAGATCACTTGTCTAGATTAGAACTTATTTGTGATTATTCGGTCGATCGTGCTATCAATGACTGGTTCCCTGATGAGCAACTCTTTGAGGTGAGAAATTGCCCTTGGTATGCAAATTTCGCTAACTTTCTTGTCACAGGCACACCTCCACCAAACCTATCATTTCACCAACGAAAAGAAATTCTTTTCTGACGTGAAATACTATTTTTGGGAGGAACCGTTCTTGTTTAAGATTTGTGCAGATTCCATGATTAGACGGTGTGTTGCAGAGGAAGAATTTGATCAAATTCTCAACCACTGCCATGACCGTGAGGTAGGTGGTCATTTCGGACCAACAAGGACGGCATCCAAGGTACTTGAATGTGGCTTTTATTGGCCAACCCTCTTTAAAGATGCTCGTTCTATGTGCTACATTGTGATAAATGCCAGCGGTCAAGTAACATCTCTAACCGTCATGAAATGCCTTTAAATAATATCATTGAGTGTGAGGTTTTTGATGTGTGGGGGATAGACTTCATGGGACCGTTTCCTAGTTCTTTCACGAAAAAATACATCTTGGTTGCGGTGGATTATGTGTCTAAGTGGGTAGAGACAGAAGCGTACGCCACTAATGATGCTCAAGTGGTCTTAAAATTTTTAAAGAAAAACATTTTTAACCGATTTGGAACACCCCGAGCAATCATCAGTGATGGTGGCACTCATTTTTGCAACAAACTCTTTGAAAAACTTTTGGGCAAATACGGTGTCACACATAAGATATCTACCCCTTATCACCCCCAGAATAGTGGTCAAGTGGAAGTGTCTAACCGAGAAATTAAGCGGATTTTGGAAAAAGTGGTAGGTGTGAGTCGGAAAGATTGGTCGGTGAGGTTAGATGATGCTCTTTGGGCATATAGAACTGCGTTCAAAACACCAATAGGCACGACACCGTACAGATTATTGTTTGGTAAAGCATGTCACTTACCTGTCGAATTAGAGCATCGGGCATATTGGGCAACAAAAGCACTAAACTCTAACTTTACTGATGCAGGTGAACGACGTTTGCTTCAACTAGATCAGTTGGAGGAGTTCCGAAATCTAGCATATGATCTCGTACTAACCTACAAGGAAAAAACGAAGAAGGCCCATAACAAGCGGATCATCGAGAGAGAATTCAAAGAAGGTGAAAGTGTCCTACTCTACAACTCCCGGTTGCGACTTTTTCCTGGAAAATTGAAGTCACGATGGTCCGGTCCATTCGTGATCTCGAAAGTTTATCCATCAGGAGCTGTAGAATTGAAAGATGGGAAGGATGGGACATTTACGGTCAATGCCCAGCGCCTAAAGCACTACATGGGTGGCACAATTGAGCCACAACTTGGAATCACCCGGTTCCAAGGTTCCAAGACATGCCGAACTGAGACGGACCAACAGTCAAGCTCTCGACTATAAATTGAGAACTACTTTTCTTCCCCTTCTCTTGCATTTGATTTAAATTTTCTTTCGTGTCCATTTATTTATTCTCTCTTGCTTTTGTTTTATTTTATTTTTTAAAAAAATAAAATTTGAAATGGGCAGAGAGGTTCGCGCTCGAACGGCAATTTTATACCGCCCGAGCGCAAACGCTTACCTCGGGATAAAAGTTCTCGAGAGGTTGGCGCTCGAGCGGTAATTTTCTACCGCCCGAGCGCAAACGCTTACCTCTGGACAAAAATTCCAGAGAGGTTCGCGCTCGAGCGGTAACTTTCTACCGCTCGAGCGCGACTACTTTTAAGTCGCGAAACCCGATCCCCTTTCTTCATTCTGCACGCAACTCCCCCAAAATCTCTCCCCAAATCCCTAATTCCCCCTCACTATTTTCTTCGATTTTCTTGTGCAGGTTGTCGATTCCTCCTCCAATCTTCGGCAAGGCGAAATTTCTTCGTAGGAACACACGCATATTCCATCAATCAGGTCTTCTTCTCCGGTCACCATCTTCATCTTCAACTCTTCAAACACAATGGCTCCCAAGAAGCAAAGAGGTAACCCCAGTTCTTACTCTTCCTCTTCTTCGTTTGATAGAACCCGCTTTGTAAGTGAGGCGGCTCGGAATAGATATGATCATGCAAAGCTTCACCGAAACCCCATTCCCGAAAGGGGATTTCGTCGCCAATTTGAGGATAGATATTTAGAGCCCCTTGTGGACTTGGATCGAAGGGGATGGAAAAAATTTAGTGAGCACCCTCAAGCTGCAATGGTGTCGGTAGTTAGGGAGTTTTATGCAAATGCTTGTGAGCGAACTGATGGGAGAGCTTTTGTTAGAGGCAAGCTTGTGCCGTTTGATTCGGCTACGATTAACGCCCTCCTAGAAACAGCGGAGGTTGACGACTCCAACTACCAGGCATTGATTGTTGAGCCCAACTACACGGAGATTATCGAGACTTTGTGTCTTCCGGGGGCTACATGGAAACCACTAGGGGGACCCCCGAGTTGTTTCGACGAGAAGTATTTGCGCACCACTGCTGCCATGTGGTATTTATTTGTGGCCCGGCGGATGATGCCAGTCTCGCATAAGAGCGAGGTTCAAAAGGAAAGAGCGGTGCTACTGTTTGCGTTGACCCAAGGATACAGCATCAATGTGGGCAGACTTATAACCTCTCAGATCATGCTGAGTGCTCACAACAGCCACATCGGGCTTTTCTTTCCGACGATCATATCCGAACTGTGTGCACGGGCTGGGGTACTTTTCCGGGACGACGAGGAGTGGCTTCAACCGATGAAGCCAATTTGTAAGGAGGATGAACAGAGAAAAGAGCGAAACGACGGGCGGACTTCCCCACTCAGGAGGAGGAAGCCGGTGGATCTAGCACTGCCGTCCCACGCCGTCTGCCACCACAACCCCGCAGGCGGACTCAGAATGATAAGATGGATGAAAATCTCGCCTTCCAAGCGCATCAGAGTCAGTTCAACTCTTACGTCACAGACCATTTATCTCACCTTAACTCCATGATGCGCTCTTTGCTTGTGCACGGGGGCGTTGACCCAGGGTCCATCCCACTGACTCCACTACCTCCTCCCCCATTCCAGTTCCAGTATGATTATTTTCAGCATGGGGATGCCGCAGGAGTGCCACCGCCGGAGCATGATGAGGATGAAACTTGACTAGGGGAGTTTATTGTTTTCCCTTATTTGCACTTTATTTCTTTACCGCTTTCTGTCTTTCTTTCTTATCGTTGTTTCAGTCTAGCATGTTTTTAGCTTTCATGTTTATTAGTCTGCATTTGTGTTTGCATTTCTGTGTTTTGAGTTTTTGTGCAATGGGGACATTGCACATGTCTAGTATGAGGGGGTCGTCCCACGTCCTCTATTTTTTTATGTTCGTAATTGTCCTGCATGAGTGTCAGTGATGGTGAAACTAGTAAAATTGGTGGCTGATGATGATTGTGGGATGAATGAACTGCATAATACTTAGTCTTATCACTCGTTATAAATACCCCAGTGAATTGAAAATTTTCCATATGCACACATTGTGGGTGTTATGAGTAGTGTTAACGACAGTCGAGTTTAAGAATCTGTGGGAGAAAATGGAAAAACATGGTATGCAAGTCGAACTTGAGTGAATTTTTGTTGACAGTCGTGACCAACCAGTGACATGAAATAGAGTAGATCACTTGAGTCCACCGGAATAACTTTCGTCCCAACTATGCATAATACCTCAAGAGTTATCCCTAAGCCAAATAAACAAACGTTCCATATACTCAAAATTTAGGGAGTACACTTGAGAAAATTATGCACTAAAAAAAAAAGAGTATTACAAAAATAGTGTTGTGAATGAAAAAAAGGGGATGTAAGGTGTGGGGGAGCCAAATAGGGATGAAATCCTATCTCAAGGCTAAATAGATGGAGATGTAAGGCGTTGAGGAATGTCAGATAAAAATTCTGACAAGTGCATAATGAAAATGATCAGTGTACGTCCCATTTGTTTGAGCCGTTTGAAACCTCATGATATTGACTCCCTACTTCCTGTGGTACAACCTCGAAATTTTGCCGCTTTGTGTTCACTTGTTGGTCGCAACTACAAACAGAACTCAGGATAGGAAGACTTGCATTGAATTGTTGATTTGGTGACTCGCATGATTTGCAAACAAAACTGTCTGAAGCACGAGCTAGTGAGACCCACAGCACACACACGACCACACTTTCTGGTAAAATCAAAATGCTATAAGGTGCTTTAAAAGGGGTCTTGATGAATGTTGTGATTTGACTAATTGGATGTGGTTCAAACATCCGCTGAGGCAGGAGATACCGGTTTGCTACTTCACCATCAGTTTCGTTAGTTTAATTCTTTCATTTTGTGTTTATTTCGTATTTTGGGTGTGGGTTGTAACCTATTTTGCTTGAGGGCAAGCAAAAGGTTAGTATGAGGGGGTTGATAGGTGTGGTTTTTACGCGCTTTATTGCATTAGTTTTAGTTGTGTTTGCATTGTGCATGCATGCATTTCATTTACATTTTGTTCATTTTAAAGTACTCATTTGCATATTATCATGTCTCACTATTGGGTATGAATCTGCAGGAAAAATGGTCGGAAAACCAAAAAAGAGAGCAAAGTGTACAAAATAGAATGCCAGGGACAGAATGAGTGGCGCCCGAGCGGTACTTTTCTACCGCCCGAGCGCGAAAGATGAATAGCTGAAGGATTTTTACAGAAGAGTCGGTGCTCGAGCGGTAGTTTTCTACCGCCCTAGCGCGAATGCCGCACTTCCCAAACATCTTTACAGAAGGTGTGGCGCTCGAGCGGTACTTTTCTACCTCCCGAGCGCCACCTATTTTTGGAAAATATCATGCGCGATTCCATTCCTTAATTTCAGAAGGAGAATGATATGGAAGGTTTTTTGGGGGACGACTTGGAGGGCATTCAGAAGGATTTCTAGAGGAGCCACAAGCTTTTGGAGAGCACTTTGCACTTGGATTGAAGATTCGTGATTTTCCGGGCATCGTTCTTCGCAGATTTCGTCTCGCCTAGTATTTCTAATCTAGTTTCTTTCATTTTAAACGTTGTTGCGTTTATTTTTACTATGAATTCTAGTAGCTAAACCTTAATATTTGTTGGGATTCAAGGGGATCCTACCCCAAACTTTGATTTGAATTAATTTACATTCGATTGTTGTGTGATTCTTGATTATACTGTTTTTTTATTGTGTCGTTAAAGCGTAGCTAACTTTAACGCGTTTTCATATCACGAGTGAGTTCGAGAGAATAACGAGTGATAGGATCGAGTAGTATAATCTGCGGATCTACAATTTACATAGATATATGAAATTAGATACGCGCCGATAGTCATAGTCCTTAGGGTCGAAAACTAGGGGATTTCATAGATCGAAATGCGATTCACTCGTGATAAATAATTAATGATATTTAATTACTTCATTGAGTCGAATTAATTTGACATAGCTCGAGAGGGTGTGTTCAATAGAATAGGAAATCATGTCGGAAGCATATAAACACGATCGAACGAATTAACGAATTAATACGGGGTAGGTGAACCAGAATTCCCAACAAATTCATTTATCATTGAAATTTAATCAATTGATCTAGAATTCATATCTCATCATTAAATTCTTGAACTTGTTTGTTTAGTTTCATTAAATTTTATTAGTTATAAAATAATCACTCAATTTTCATTGCTAAAGTTTAATAACTGGAATAATAATTGTGAAACACAGTCTTCAGTGGATCGATACTCGTACTCACGTACACTATTCTATTACTTGACATCGTGCACTTGCGATTACATTTTGAGCATATAAAAACATAATTTTATTGAGGATATCACAGTGCAAGTTTTGCTTGATCAATAAACAATGTAAACATGCAATCATATAAAAGCATATATAAAAGCATGAAACACATATCCATAGCATGTATTAAATCTGAAAGACATGCATCGATATGAAGTAGTAAATAAAACTCTGGACTCGTCACTTCAGACTCGACTCATTTCTAATCTAGGGATCCCGGTTGAATAAGAATGCAACGTTCTCCCACCTACTTTCCCCAGCCAGATGGTGGTACGTCCTTATTCCCAGACTTTGGCTATCTATATCGAATATCTGAAATAGAAGTCAATCTACTCCTAAGCACATCGATATATACCCAAAAGTCCAGTGACTTGGCGGTTCTGCCAAATACTAGACATATCTGTCCAAGACTCTAACTCATGCTTTGCTATAAATCAATAGAATAAGTATATCAATATCACATATTGCAACAAATCAAGGCAATGGCAATTTAGTATGTGATTTTGGGAAACTCAAGTCAAATCAGACTCGAGTTGTGCAATCCCGTATCAACATTGATTTATACATTTCTTTCTGTCGATTTACTCTGTCGAAGTATCTGATCCAGATCTGTCAATACTCTATCTGGCATTGACAATATCAAGGAGTATAATATCAATGCTCCACTCAATCAATACTGGATATCATCAGAACTAACTCAAATTCTGTTTCAACGGCATAACATCACAATCTCAATATACCCAGCAATACCATATATCAATTCCATCATCTCGTACTCGATACAAATCCCAATCAAATCAACTCAGAAAATTATAACAATTTCATACAGTGTCTGTTCTTCAATCCGGTTTCGATTATACGATGTTTAACATATCAGAAACACCATATATGAATCCTATCCGATTCCTTCAATAGCATAATTTCAAATCATATCAAAAACATAAGAAACTTATGTCCGTATGAAGCCTGCGTCGATAGGAACACAATACTGAAGTCGCATTCAAAATCAGACGGACGGATTCTTCGTAAATCACAATCTATGATTTTAAAACTTGAAACTTTTCCCTAGCCGTTTCCTCTGTTCCTTCTTGTTTTAGCTGAAGAAATGTTACTTAATATATATATACCATGCATATCTATGGACAAATGGCTCATCCTGCAATCTGCACGTCTCGCGCATATGCGCGACCTCAACCGGCGCATATGCGCGAGACCTACTGGTCTATGCATAACTCTTCTCAGCAGCTCGCGCATATGCGCGCCCCATCGCCGCGCATATGCGCGAGGTTCTCTGGACTTGGCATTGTTAATCCCACATGCTCGCGCATATGCGCGTCCTATCTCGCGCATATGCGCGAGGTCCTCTGCCTGCCTCACGCATATACGCGCATCAGTGCTGCGCATATGCGCGAGGGGTACTGTCTTCGCACATAATTCAGAGCGTGCATATGCACGAGGGGTACTGTTCTCGCACATAATTCACGTCTTTTTTTGTCATCCCGGTCCGATCCTTTCCGTCTATTATCACATCAATTATCAATAAATCATTTCATAGATTAATAGATAATATCTCGGGCATTACACTCCATATGGCCCTTAAAGGGAATTTTGGTCATCTTTCCTTTCAGACAGGATTCACAAGTCGTTTGAGAATTAATATCAGACATATCAAACATGCCTACTCCAACTAGCTTATTCATTCTTCTTAGAGAAATATGTCTTAATAGAGCATACCATAATTGTGCCGAATTTAGAGTATCTTGTTTTCGCTTGTTTGTTGTTGTTATTGCTTGGACATTATTTAGTGGAATATCTTTCAAATTTTAGTTGTAGAGATCGTTTTCAAGTTCTCCCGTACCAATTAAATAATCATTCTTGTAAATGTTGCAAACACCTTTGCTAAATAAACAAGAATATCCATCTTTATCAAGCATAGAAATAGAAACAACGTTTTTCACCAACTCAAGTACAACCAAAGCATCGATGATACTAGACGTTCTTACCATGATTCGAATATTGAATAAAGGATATTCAAAGAATGTACGTGTGATTTACAACAAGAACTACGTTTGCTTATATCGGTTTAGTTGGAGCTAAGTGAAAATTGTTCACTAGAGGTATATTCTAATCTCCAACGTATGTTTATTCAATCCAAACTATACGAGTGTCCAAATATTTTGATTGTCAAAATAAAATAATTTTTTTTAAAACTTCCGCTGTGTTTGGGCACGAGAGAACACTAATCTTAACACCTAACACTCTATATGTTGATGAAAATTAATAAAGATTTATATTTAATTGTGTTTCAGTTCTTGTTTTTGCAAACATAACATTTAGAATATACTCGATACAACATATGATAACGCAAAAAATGAGAAAAAACCATTCTCACACATCACGGTGTTCAAGAAATTACAACATTTCTTGCTTATTATTTATTCCCAGACCTTTAAAAAGAAATTATCCCAGATCTAATTTAGTTTTCACACACACAAACACACACAAACATAATATCTATATATTTCTTCATTGTTGAATACTTCCTCTCTTTTCATGGAGTTCGAGCACCTGAAAAGCACAATGATGAAATCAATTAAACTAAGGCCTCGCATTTTTACATTCATATATAGAGAAGAGATATATGAATGATATAACAATGGAGAAAAAAAAAATTAGAATACATAGATATGTTAGATTGAAAAAGAAATGTTGTCATAAAATTATTGTAGGTTGAGAACTCAAATATTTCCAAAGTTAGATACAATAAATAAATGATTAATTACCTAGGCATTTCAATCCCTCTCGTACGGTAACTGTATTGCAGTAATTTGCTTTAGCCAGCAAGTCTCTAAATGTGACAAGGTTCTCCATTTTTACCAGGCTTACGACAACAGGGCTGCATGAGCAGCTAAAGTTAAAGTTTTTTGCCGCAGTGCAGCAATCTGGTGTCTGACCTAAAGATGGCGCCACCGGAAGCACACAAAGACTGACGATATCGAGAGCATTTTGAGCTGTCGTCGCGGAACATGCTGGATCTCCTATCGCCGCCATGGTGGTCGGCACCTGCGTGCAGACAAAAACAAATGCTAAGCCCACTGTCAGTACTGCCATAATCATATTTTTGCGTGATTTTAATCCAAATTTATTCTCCATTTTTCTCTTATTCTTTTCCTTTCCTATAAATAAGATCTCTTTTGTGAGATTGGAGAAGCAAGTCGTGTGTCTATATATAGGAGGAAGAATCGATGTATGTCCTTTTTTCTACCATATATTCTAATCATGTGAAATATTTTAAAAGATGATCCATGAGAAATTTTTATTTTTTTAATTAAATTTTTAATAATATTGAGATATTAAAATATAGAGTTTTATCTTTTTAAACTAATAAATTTTTCTTTAATATTGATGTTTCTGTGTAGATATTTTATCATTGTTCAAAAAAATTTATTCCCTGATAAAATTTTTGTTTCCATATTTGTGTAAGGCTCTATACATGGAATAAACTCTAGAGTATTGGAAGTATATAAAGAAGAGGTTATTGCTGCCGCGGGTTTGGTTTTTAGTGTAGAATGAGAAAAGTGAAACGCCGCAAGAAGAGCAAAGAATTGCATAAGTGAAGATTTTGCGTGATCGACTCACAGTGTTTGTTGTGTTGCCGTGAAGTGTCGGAGACACTCGAACACAACACTCCTATAAAGTGTTGGTTGAAGAGATATTTGTGGCTTCGGGTTTCGGCGATACAACTGTTGCATCCATAGTTTTGTTTTTTTTTTATTATTTAAGATGCAATTTATTTCTTTGAGTTGTTACTGAAGACCGATTTTCGTAGTTTCACTAGTATTGGTTTTGCAAACTATTTACAATTTTCTACAGAATATTTTGTCCTGAGACATTGCACAAGTAGTTATACTTGGACATGATTAATTATGTTTTATTTTAATCATTAAAGTTTATTTGTGTGTTTAATTAATATATTCGGCTACATATTGTGGTGTGCCAATATTTGCTATCCGCAAGTGTATGGTGTAAGATTTTAGTACTCGGTAGAGCACAAATGTCGATCTCACATAGAGTGCAATTTAATTAGATATTAATTACCACAATTAAAATAATCAGAATTTATTTAGAAAATTCACTAGAATGTTTGTTGTTAATTATGAACTAAAATTAATGAAAGCGCCCAAATGTTTTCAAATCAGTGAGAATAAAAATCTAGAGGTACGTATGATTTCACTTGATCTTTACTATATTAGATTATCATGAACATCATATTTTATATTTTTCGTTTACTAAAAAAGAATTCTCAACTATTTCTACACCCTTTCTCAAGTAGTGGTGTGTATAAATCAATTATTTAAAGTCAATTTCAATATCTCTATCAAAAATCAAATAATAAATAATTTCAATTGCACAGTAATTCTTTTAATAGATCCGTTGAAGTTATTGGCATTCTGAGCCCTATAAAAACCAACGATATATTTTCCTACGGTCATATTCAAAATCTCATCTCCCGAGTGAAAGATCTCAAATAAATATGAAAATGCAATTATTGATCAAGAAATTGGAAGCAATAAAATTCAGAAAATATGAATAAAACAAGAAGAACTTGTCATATAACAATCAATAATTTAAAAATAAATATTCGACCAAGCTACGTTGTCCTCTAGATTAAAGAAATTAGTTCATAACGGAAAAAAGATAAAAAAAATTCATGTTTTTCCGACATAACTAATAGACTAAAATTAAGTAAGAAGAAGGGAAGAAGAATCGAATCAGAATCGCGTCTCCATCCTCGGTAGATGCGCTCTTCGTTCTTCATTTTCGTTCTTCGTTCTCGTTCTCTTTTCCGCTCTCAAAATTTTTATTGTGTGACCCCGGCTACTCCTCTCTGTTGTTTTTGTGGATAGAGTTTAAATTATTGTAAGTGTGTGAATAGTGGCAAAAGCCCAAGGAAATCCCAACAAATTCTCCATTTTTCACATGCGCTCGCGGGTGCACAGGATCTCGCGCAGCCGCATGTAGACTTCAGTTTTCTGCGCGTTGCGTGCGTAGGGGCACAGGATTCCACGCAGCCGCGTGCGTGCGTGCTAATGTTCATGAATTTTTTTCGCGCTCACGCTTGCTCTGCTTTCTTTTTCGGCCCTTCATTCTTCCAACTCAAAATTTAGTTCCTCGTTGGTCACAAGTTATGCGTCTATGCTGATTCCTGCAGTGACATAAACAACAACAAAAAACACATAAATCTGCTCGATAACTGCACACTTTCATGCCAATTCCTTGGATAATTTAAGTGCAAAACTTGCACATACCAAATTCCGCCAAACTCAAAGTTTGCTAGGTCCCGAGAAAATTGTAAAAAATACATTCAATGTTGAAGTTAACAAAACGAAAGCAGTGGAATATCGTAATCACTATGGCCTCAAATAGCACATGTCTAAGGTTTTCATGTTTGATGCATGCACACATTACTTATCAATTCACGTGTGTCTGTGGATCACCAATCTCATCTACCCAACTCAGCATATCGATAGATTTAAGCTTCTATTTTACCTCATAGAAACATAGAATGTTTAGCTCAAGTTTCAAACTATCATCCATGGAAATAATTATCTACTTACATAGATCACCAGGAATTTGGTTAAACATTTGGTCCAAAAGATATTAAGGAGAATCATACCAAAGTGTAACGTGATTTCATGAGACGTGTATGTGTAAATGGTAAAATTCCATACTCTTTGACAGTGCTTTTGAAGTGTCTATAGGCTTAACTTTAACGACTCTTCTCCACTAGTATATTGGATATGCGTGACTTGGTTAATAGGTCTTGTAAGCTTATATCGTTAGGCTACGACTCACAGCTTCAATGAAGGTATGGAAATCAAAGATAAGAAAAAACAAACAAATAATTTTTTTCAACAACTCCTCCATCTTTCGTATTCCACTTTTAATTGATTTTTTTCATAATTTTTCTTTTCAACTCCAGTCTTTTTCTTCTCTCATGTTCACCATCTCCACACCATACATTCCTCCTTTTATATCCGTATTTCGTCTTGAAGAGTGTTAAATCGAGTTTTGGATTACCATTCATTCACTAATCAATTTGTACAAACGGGCCATGTGCATCAAAATAATGATATGGCGTGTTTTTGTTGAATAAATTCAATTGCATATATTTTTTTGACAGGATCAAATGTCTTCAAATGATATGTTATAACAATTTAAACAAGCCCAAAGAAATTCAATGAATCCCTAAATCACCTTTGTGTTTGTAACATTTATTTCATAACAAAAAGAAATCACAAAAAGTCTCAGAATTATGTCGTCTATTCAGTAATACATAGCATGCAATAAATTTTATCTCCTTGTTAGGTGTATCAATGATCATGGCGAAAGTGCATAAATGGTTGTGAACATTTAAGAATTTGTACACAAGCACCATGACTCAACCATTTTGGCAAAAATTATTGTAATTGGCCTACTTGACATTGATTAATAATTTTTTTGGCAAAAATTAGACTAACTGATTGCAAAAATTCAAGTAGCAAGAATTAAACCCCTCTCAATTTAAAACATGCATTGTTCTCAATGTATGTAAAAATAAAAAATTAGGACAACTCATAATTGTGCCAACGAGCGTCAATACTTGTCGTTATCATCATTTTTTTCATCGTTGGGGTATTCCGCTCATCGCACAGATCTGATCATTAAAATATTATTAGCTTAAATGATGTTAAAATATGTGACTAAAAAAATTATAAATAAAATGAATAAGTAAATAAAATAAAATTGCAGAAAAATAAAATTTCGTGGGTTGTCTCCCATGCAACGCTTTATTTTAAGTCATGAGCCTGACTCTTCTTCCTGTTCAAGGTGGATCATGTGATCTCTTGGATGCCTTGATTACCACCCTCTGACCTTCAACCTCTATGCTCAGCCTTCTTGCTTCACGTAAATGATGGCTCTAGAAGCAGCCAAGAATGTCGTCCTAGAATTAAAAGAACATCCTAATTGTTCTCCATGTCAAGCCCAATGAAATCTGCTAGAAGCCTCAGTTTATAGATTTGGACTTCAACATGTTCCACAAAACCTAACAGTACCTTGACAGATTTATCTGCCAACTGCTAAATAAGTTCTGTGGGTTTCATCTTGCTCAGTGCAATTTTCTTGTAAAGAGAACATGGCATTACATTCACGCTCGCCCCTGAATCACGAAAAGCTTTTCCAACCGTTTGGCTCCCTATTGCACATTCACTACAAGAAAATACACATTCAACAACACATCAAAGACAACGGTTTTAATAAAAATCGTTGTCTTTTTACTTTTAACAACAGTTTCAACAAAATCATTGTCGTAGCCTAAAAAAATCCGTTAACAGACAACAGTCTCTTCAAAACCGTTGTCTTTGATATTCTATGACAACTGTTTTTAAAAACTGTTGTCTATGAGCGTGTTTTTTGAGTTACGACAACGGTTTTTGACTATATGTGTTTTGTAAAAGATCAAATACCACGGTTTGTTTAAACCATTGTCTTTCAGCTGGTTTTTTCAGTTCTACGACAACAATTTTTGTACAACGTTGTCTTTTCTTATTGTTTTATATGGTAGAAAACCGTTGTCTTTGAATTTTTTTATTTATAAAATTATTAAAATTTGCGACGGTTAAAACCGTCGCTAATTAAAAAATACGACGGTTTTGTATAACCGTCGCTAACTTTAGCGACTGTTATACAACACCGTCGCTAAATTTAGCTACGGTGTTAAGCAAAACCTTCGCAATTTTTAAATTAGCGATGGTTGTAGAAAAACAGTCGCTAAATTTAGCGACAATTATGCATAACCGTCGCTATATTGCAGCTGTTTGACTCACAATCGTCGCTAATAGCAACGGTGTTTGTTTGACTGTCGCTAATAGCGACGGTTTAAGAAATTAGTGACCGTTACACCAAAAACCGTCGCAAATTGTCTGTAAAAATATTAGTGTTTTCAGTCCATTTTCCTCCACACCACTTCACAACACATAAAATTTTTCTCTTTTATACTATTGTAGTTTCGATTTAGATTAAATTTTTTCGCTTTAATTTTTAGTAACTTTATAAGTGTTAGTTAAGATCATGAATATTGTTAGCATAGTAAGATTGTAAGTTTTTTTTATATTTATTAAATTATTAAAAGTACAATTTTTTTTCCTGCTAAAATTAGCGACAGATATCATGCAAAACCGTCGCTGAAATTAGGTACAAACTTTATGAATCGCTTTGTAGCTACGACAACGGTTTTTCTAGCGCACTCTTTACCCACAGGGCCTTTAACAACGGTTTACAAGACCTACGATAACGATTTTTCACCGTCGCCTTTATACGTCTACGGCAATGGTTTTTCACCGTTGTCTTTGAGCACACCCTTTAACCACATGGCATTTAACAACGGTTTGACAAGACCTACGACAACTGTGAAAAACCGTTGTCTTTAGCCTTTTTTTGTAGTGATGGTACAGCAAGTTTCCAGGGGTCTTGCAGCTTCTTTGGAAAATTTCTTTCTATCTTCTCATCGTCTCCTTCTATAAGTGTCACTTCCTCCAGATCTGCAGACTGAATGTTAATTTATTGGTTCTTGAAATCTTCATGAAATTTTTCTTTTGAAATTCAGGATTCAACTGTATAAATATTTGGGCATAAGGAAGTAAGGAAATATCAATGCACTGATCTAAATCATATCTCTTTCTTTTCTTACCTCGGATGCCTTTGTTTGGAGTTGACTCTTCTTCCCGGATGGGTGTGGGATCAACAGTTTCTCCTTCTCCATCTACCGTTCCAATCTCATCATGTTATATCAAAATGGCGTTCACTTATCTCAAACTTGTGTCTCTGCAGTCTTTGGTACTGCTCCTGAAGATTGAGACATGAGTTGCCTTGTTATCTTCCCAACCTACAACTGAAGGATTTTCAAGGAAGCACCAACATTGGTCATGTGTGTCTATAGGTTACGTTGGCTAGGATGATTATGATTAGGAGAAGAGTTACCTCGATAGCCGCTATATCCATGATTATTGACGTAATGTCATGTTTCCATGCTTGGACCTTCTTTTGTAGCTATAGCTGTTAATTCATATGTATATTGTCCTTTATTCATAGCTGCGAGTTGGGTATTCAGATTAGAAACTTGTGCAGTAATTGAAGTGATGGCGTCCACTGCATAAAACCCGGCCATCTTCTTCACTACTGATATCTCACTGGGCCACTCGGTAGCAGCTGATAGTCATCTGCTCAAGTAAATCGTATGCTTGGTTTGGAGATTTCACAAATATTGTACCACCAGCGGCTGCATCAACCATCGTCCGTGTCTGGCCATTCAACATGTTATATAACAACTCAATATGCACCCAATCTTCGTATCCATGGTTTTGACATCTTCTGAGCAGTTCCTTGTAATGTCTCAAGCTTTATACAACTGCTCATATTCGTTCTGCCTGAAGGTGTTGATCTCAATCTTCAGCTGTGTAGACTTGGCAGGTGAGAAATATTTTGCAAGGAATTTTGTATCCAATTCCTTCCAAGCAGATAATGCTCCCTAGCGACTATGATTGGAGCCAACCTCTAGCTTGATCCCTGAAAGAAAATGGAAATAGAAGCAATCTAATAATATCGTTAAGAACATTATTAGATTTTACTGTGTCTGTAATCTCCAGGAACGTTCTCTAATGCAAGTGCGGATCTGCAATTTTTCGCTCCCCCAGACTTGTTCTGCTGAACCATGTCAATCAGTGCTGACTTTAGCTCGAAATTGTAAGCATTTATCATTTCACGTGTTATGCTAGAGTAGTGGGCGTTGATCACTGGTTTGAAATGGTCTCTGATAGGTACCATAGGAGGGAGTAGGTTTTCATTCTCTCTGTATTCAGCCATTGATTTTACCTCTTCTCTTCTTGCTTTTCTCAAGGCACTTGTAGTCTTTTCAATTTCTTGTTCAAGAAGCAACGAGTCAAGGCTTTGAGTTTTTCGCATAAAATGCAACAACAGAGAACCAAATTAGTAAAAAAATAAATAATTAATAAAACAAATCTAAATTAAAGTTTAGACTAATTCATAGCGATATTAATATAAAAATTAATTAGAGCTCTATCCGGCAACGATGCAAAAACTTGTTGCTATATTTTTTACCTGTAAGTGTACGGTGTCAGATTTTAGTACTCGGTACCAGGATGCTTTGCCAAGACCTATATGTCTAGGAGGTCTTAGGTTCGAATCCTGGGAAGGTAAAAGCTCCAGTACCTGGGATGGAGAAGTCCTATAAGTAATGGCGCATAGGAAAGCCCGTGAGGGAAAAAATCCCAAGATCGGGATATCCAATGGTCGTTAAAATAAAAGTAGCTCAACTGGTACCAGGATTACTTTGCCAAGACCTATATATCCAGGAGGTCTTGGGTTCGAATCCTGAAAAGATAAAAGCTTCAGTACCTGGGATGAAGAAGTCCTATGAGTAATGGCGCATGGGAAAGCCCGTGAGAGAAAAGGCCCATGATCGGGATAGCCCATGGTCGTTACATTATGGGTCCAATGGAATTGGAAATCCTGGGTGGTAAGAAGTATTCATTTGTTTGTGTTGATGATTTCTCACGTTTTGTATGTGTAAGCTTTTTTAGAGAGATAACTGACACATTTGATGCTTTTAAGAAACTACATTCTAGATTATTAATCTGCACAATTTTAAGGTTGATAACATCAAAACCGACCATAATAAGGAGTTTGAGAATTCAAATTTTACAACTTTGTGTGATAAGAAAAACATAACTCATGAATTTGCATATCCAAAGACTCCCCAACATGATGGTATAGCCAAGAGAAAGAATCAAACAGCGTAATAGATGGCTCGGGTCATGTTGACTTCTAAAAATCTTACAAAACGTTTTTGGGCTGAGACTTTAAAGACAACATGTCATATTTCAAATCGTGTATATTTAAGGAGTGATTCCAATGTGACTTCCTATGATGTTACCATAGAAAAGAGGCCAAACCTTTAGTATTTTCAAGTCTTTGTATGTGTATGCTATGTGTTGAATGAACGAGATCATCTTGCTAAGTTTAATTCTAAAACTGAATTTTTTACCAATAATAGTGCATATAGAATCTTTAATTTAAGAACTAGAACAACTATATAATCCACTAATGTTGTGTTCGACGATCTTTTAGATCTGGCATTTAAGACAGTCGAGGAAGATGTAGACGGACTGTTGGATACATCTAAGTCATTGGTCAGAAAAGATGTTGAGCCAGATATTACAACACACAGCACAACACTGCCTTTGACTGAGACAGAAACGAAGGAGGATGAACATGATGATGATACCGTGATCAATGATGGGAAATATATTCACAGTAAAATTCAGAAGAATCATCCATCATCAAAGATCATTGGAGAAGTACATTGGGACATGCAAACTAGAAGAAATGAGAAATTTGACTACCGAAAAATGATTTGTTTAGTATGCATGAGTTTTGTATACTGTTAGGTAACACACTCTTGCTTTGTGTCACACATTGAACCAAAAAATATTTTGATGCATTAAAAGATGAATTTTGGGTCAATGTTATGGATGAAGAACTTGAGCAGTTTGTCCACAATGATGCATGATATTTAGTTGTAAGACCTGAAAATGTGAATGTAATTTGAACTAAATGGATTTTTAAGAAAAAAAACTGATGAATCAGATAATATTATTGATAGGTGGTGTTTTTACGTGTTTATTGCATTAGTTTTAGTTGTGTTTACATTGTGCATGCATGCATTTCATTTACATTTTGTTCATTTTATAGTAATTATTTGCATTTTATCATGTCTCACTTGTGTGTGATGAATCTGCAGGAAAAAATGGTCGGAGAACGAAAATCAGAGCAAAAGGTGGAAGACTCAAGAATTTGGACAGAACAAGCGGCGCCCGAGCGGTACATTTCTACCGCCCGGGCGCGAGAAGTGAATAACTGAAGGACCAAGACAGAAAGTTGGCGCTCGGGCGGTGCTTTTCTACCGCCCGAGCGCGAGAAAATGCCTCCGAAGTCATCCTTATAGAAAGTTGGCGCCCGAGCGGTACTTTTATACCGCTCGAGCGCGAGAAGTTGAAGTGCCAAGACAGGAAGTTGGCGCTCGGGCGGTGCTTTTCTACCGCCCGAGCGCGAATGCCGCACCAGCCGAGGGAAGTTACAGAGAGTGTGGCGCTCGAGCGGTACTTTTCTATCGCCCGAGCGCCGCCTATTTTTGGAAGATTATTGTGCGCGATTTCTGACCTTAATTTGGGAGTGTGGCTGCTATGGAAAGATTATTGGTCGACTTTTGAGGATCATTCAGGGATTTTGGCAGCGGGGATCGAGTTTGGAGAGAGCTTTGGCACTTGGATTGAAGATTCGACGGTTTCCGGGCATCGTTCTTCGCAGATTTCGTCACGTCTTGTATTTCTAGTTTATTTTCCTTTATTTAAATATTGTTTTGCTTATTTTAATTATAAATTCTAGTAGCTAAACTTTCATATTTGTTGGCATGCACCAGAAGAGATATCTGAATTAAAATATGGAGTGTTAGTTCAATAAAAATAAAATACACTAAAGAAAATAACTAGAAATATAATTGTAGATTAACAGTTCCCCGGCAACGGCGCCAAAACGAGAGACGAATTGAGATGCCACGCCGCATACCCATGTTAGAGTATGCCCAGCCTTCTTTGGATGGTGCACGCCCCAGCATTGTGAGGCCGATTGTGCGGGCAAACCAATTCGAAATCAAACCAGCCATTATCCAGATGATTCAGAACACCGTCCAATTTGGAGGAACTGCTGTGGACGATCCAAACACACACATCGTGGATTTTCTTGAGATTTGCGATATTTTTAAATTTAATGGAGTTTCTGATGATGCTGTTAGACTGCGTTTATTTCCTTCCTCTTTGCGTGATAAAGCTAAAGCTTGGTTGAATTGTTTACCTGTAGGTTCGATCGCTACATCAGAGGACATGGCGAAGGCGTTTCTCATCAAATACTTTCCTCCATCGAAGACCATGAAGCTGTGGGCAGACATCACAACATTTGCTCAGTTCGATCAAGAGTCACTATATGAGGCGTGGGAGCGTTTCAAAGATCTATTACGAAGATGCCCACATCACGAGTTGCCACTTGGGTTAGTCGTTCAAACTTTCTATTATGGCTTACTTACTCCTAATCGTACTATGATAGATGCTGCTGCTTGTGGAAATCTATTGAGAAAAAATGCTGAGGAAGGATATGAGCTACTGGAGGAGATGGCTGCTAGCACTTATCACCCTCAATCTGACAGGAACAATCAGCGGAAAAGTGCAGGGGTTCACCAGGTAACTGATCTATCTGCTATTACTGCACAACTTGATGTCTTAAACAGGAAACTGGATGGCTTGAACATGGGTGGCACGGCTATGCGTCTTCAAGAGATATTCTGTGAGAAATGTGGAGGTGAACACGATGCGCCGGACTGTCAAGCTGACAACCCCTTCTATGTGCAAAACGGGGTATTGGTCAATCAAGTGGGAGTCAACCACCGTCCAAGGAATGATCCGTATTCGAATTCATACAATCCTGGATGGAGGCAACATCCCAACTTCTCATGGGGTGGCCAAAACAGTCAGAATCGACCACAGGGAGGACAACAATATGGAAAACAGCCGATGTACAGATCCGATCCTCCCAAAGAAGAAAAGTCTAACTTGGAACAGATGATGTCTAAATTTATTTCGTCCACTGAAACTCGACTCCAAAACCAAGACGCATCAATAAAGGGACTAGAGACTCAGATTGGACAGTTGGCCAAGATGATAGCAAATCGAGAGCCGGGCACCTTGCCAAGTAACACAGAAACTAATCCAAAAGAGCAAGTGAAGGCCATTGAGTTGAAGAGCGGAAAAGTTTTGGAGCCTAGAGAAAAAGAGAAAAGCCAAGTGCCGGATGAACATGCTGCGACATCTCAAGGTAAGTCATCTAACTCTACACCAGCACTCACTGCACAACCTAAGATTGTTATCCCTCCGCCTTTTCCTGCAGCATTAAAAAAGGCAAAACTAGATGCACAATTCGGTAAGTTTTTAGAGGTATTTAAAAAATTGCATATTAATATTCCTTTTTCCGATGCTTTGATGCAAATGCCTAGTTATGCTAAATTTTTTAAGGACATCTTAGCCAACAAGAGAAAATTGGAGGATCACATGACGGTAAATTTGACCGAAAGTTGCTCTGCTTTGGTGCAAAACAAAATCCCACCAAAACTAAAAGACCCAGGGAGTTTTTCTATCCCTTGCATGATTGGTGATGTAGTTTTTCGTAAAACATTGTGTGACCTTGGTGCAAGTATTAATCTTATGCCTCTATTTGTTTTCAGGAAACTCGGATTAGGAGAGCCTAAGCCGACGAGGATGTCCTTGCAACTGGCTGACAGGTCTGTCAAGTACCCCCGCGGAGTGATTAAGGATGTGCTAGTAAAAGTGGACAAATTCATTTTTCCTGCAGACTTCGTGGTGCTCGACATGGAGGAGGATACAGAGATGCCTCTAATTTTGGGGAGACCATTCCTTGCAACTGGCAAGGCACTTATTGATGTGCAAGAGGGAAAGTTGAGATTGAGAGTGGGCGAAGAAGAGATTACATTTGATGTTTTTAATGCACTTAGGCACACACTGCATTCTGATAGTTGTTTTAGAATTGATGCGTTTGACTCTCTTGTATCCAACTATGTGCAGGATGCTCTTAGGGACCCTTTGGAGGCCACTATCAATACTGAATTGGGAGAAGAGGAGTTAGACGAAGAAAGAGCTGAAATTGTGGCACACTTTAATGCCAACCAACCATGGAGAAGGCCAATGAGGATGCGACTGGAGGATCTAGGAGAACGAAGAGATTTGACCCCTCAAAGGTCAAGCATCGAGGATCCACCAACGCTTGAGCTAAAGCCGTTGCTTCCACACCTCAAGTACGTATACTTAGGTGAGAATAACACTTTACCTGTCATTATTTCTGCTGCTTTGACAGATGTGATGGAGGACAAGCTGTTGGAAGTTTTGAAAGCGCACAAGGGTGCATTTGCATGGAAGCTGGCAGATATCAAAGGAATAAATCCATCTGTCTGCATGCACAAGATCTTGATGGAAGAGAAGTACTCACCTCTTGTGCAACCTCAAAGACGATTAAATCCAAAGATGCAAGAGGTAGTAAAGGCTGAAACAATTAAGCTTCTCGACGCAGGTATTATCTATCCTATATCTGATAGTGCATGGGTAAGTCCTGTTCAGTGTGTGCCAAAGAAAGGTGGGATTACTGTTATCACAAATGAAAATAATGAATTAATACCCACTAGGACTGTTACGGGATGGCGTGTGTGCATTGATTATAGGAAATTGAATGATGCTACCCGTAAAGACCACTTTCCCCTTCCCTTTATTGATCAAATGCTTGAGAGGTTAGCGGGTCATGAGTTCTATTGTTTTTTAGATGGGTATTTTGGGTATAACCAAATCATGATTGCGCCCGAGGACCAAGAGAAAACCACTTTCACTTGTCCTTATGGCACTTTTGCTTTTAGACGGATGCCATTTGGTTTGTGTAACGCCCCTGCCACTTTTCAGCGATGCATGACTGCTATATTCCATGATATGATTGAAACTTTTCTTGAGATATTTATGGATGACTTCTCGATTTTTGGCTCGTCTTTTAATGATTGTTTGCAAAACTTGCAGGTAGTGTTGAGGAGATGTGAGGAGACAAACTTGGTGTTTAATTGGGAAAAATGCCACTTTATGGTACAAGAGGGAATTGTCCTAGGGCACAAGGTTTCGGGGCACGGAATAGAGGTGGATAAGGCGAAAGTTGAAGTTATCAAGAACTTACCACCTCCGGCGTCCATAAAGGGAGTTAGAAGTTTTCTAGGCCACGCCGGTTTTTACCGACGTTTCATCAAAGATTTTTCTAAAATTGCAAAACCTTTATCTTCTTTACTCATGAAAGATGTGCCTTTTGATTTCAATTCTGATTGTTTGCAGGCATACGAGAAGTTGAAAGAGCGCTTAGTGACGGCTCCTGTCTTGGTGGCACCGGATTGGGATCTACCCTTCGATATCATGTGCGATGCCAGCGATACTGCGGTAGGTGCTGTCCTCGGACAAAGACAAAACAAGGTATTTCACACCATATACTATGCAAGTAGGACTCTAGATGAAGCACAATTGAATTATGCCACCACCGAAAAAGAGTTACTTGCAGTAGTGTTTGCACTTGACAAGTTTCATGCTTATCTTGTTTTGTCGAAAGTAATTGTGTTTACTGATCACTCTGCCCTTAAATATTTACTTGCAAAGAAAGATGCAAAGCCACGCTTACTTCGGTGGATTTTATTATTGCAAGAATTTGATGTGGAAATAAAAGATAAGAAGGGTGTTGAGAATGTGGTTGCAGATCATTTGTCTAGATTAGAATTTATCAGTAATGATTGTGTGACTGATGCGATTAATGATTGGCTTCCGGATGAGCAGTTGTTTGAGGTAAAAAATTGTCCATGGTATGCAAATCTTGCGAATTTTCTTGTTACAGGCTCACCTCCCCCAAATCTAACATTTCACCAAAGAAAGAAATTCTTTTCGGACGTGAAATATTATTTTTGGGAGGAACCTTTCTTGTTTAAGATTTGTGCAGATTCTATGATTCGGAGATGTGTGGCGGAGGAAAAGATGAGATCGATTCTTACTCATTGCCATGACCGTGAGGTAGGTGGTCACTTTGGACCAACGAGGACGGCATCTAAGGTACTCGAATGTGGCATTTATTGGCCAACCCTCTTTAAAGATGCTCGTTCTTATGTGCTAGCATATGATAAATGCCAACGGACAGGTAACATCTCTAACCGTCACGAAATGCCTTTAAATAATATCATTGAGTGTGAGGTTTTTGATGTGTGGGGAATAGATTTCATGGGACCGTTTCCCAGTTCTTTCACGAAAAAATACATTTTGGTGGCGGTGGATTATGTGTCTAAGTGGGTAGAGGCGGAAGCATACGCCACTAATGATGCTCAAGTGGTTCTAAAATTTTTGAAGAAAAACATTTTTAACCGCTTTGGAACACCACGAGCAATCATTAGTGATGGTGGCACTCATTTTTGCAACGAACTCTTTGAAAACTTTTAAGCAAATATGGTGTCACACATAAGATCTCTACCCCTTATCACCCCCAGACGAGTGGTCAAGTGGAAGTGTCGAACCGAGAGATAAAGAGAATTTTGGAGAAAGTGGTAGGCGTCAGTAGGAAAGACTGGTCGGTGAGGTTAGATGATGCTCTATGGGCATATAGGACTGCTTTTAAAACACCTATAGGCACTACACCGTATAGGTTGTTATTTGGTAAAGCATGTCATTTACCTGTCGAGTTGGAGCATTGGGCATATTGGGCAACAAAAGCGCTGAACTTTAATTTTACTGATGCAGATGAACAACGTTTGCTTCAATTGGACCAGTTGGAGGAGTTCCGCAATTTGGCTTACGATCTTGCACTGTCTTACAAGGAGAAAACCAAAAAGGCTCATGAAAAAAGAATCATCGAGAGAGAATTTAAGGAGGGTGAAAGTGTTCTGCTCTACAACTCCCGGTTGCGCTTGTTTCCCGGTAAATTGAAGTCGCGATGGTCCGGTCCATTCGTGATCTCGAAAGTTTATCCATCGGGAGCTGTGGAATTGAAAGATGGAAAAGATGGGACATTTACGATCAATGCCCAGCGCCTAAAGCACTACATGGGTGGCACAGTTGAGCCACAACTTGGAATCACACGGTTCCAAGAGAATCCGAACTGAGACGGACCGACAGTCAAGCTCTCGACTATAAATTGAGAACTCTTCTTTTTCCCTTATCTTGCATTTAATTCAATTTCGATTATTGTCATCTTTATTCGTATTTATTGTTAATCTCGTTTCTTGTTCTTCAATTTTGTTTCAAAAAAAAAAAAAAAATTTCTCGATTCTGGCAGAATGTTGGCGCTCGGGCGGCATTTTTATACCGCTCGAGCGCGAAACTTCCCTTGGCTTACAGAAAGTTGGCGCTCGGGCGCTGATTTCCTACCGCTCGAGCGCGCCCGCTTACCTCTGACTTTTACGTCCAGAGAGGTTGGCGCTCGAGCGGTAATTTTTTACCGCTCGAACGCGATTACTTTATATGCGCGATTTCCTTTCCTTTTCTTCATTCTGCGCGTACATCTCCCCCAATTTCTCCCCAAATCCCTAACCCTCTTCCACTCTACTCTCAAATTTTTGCAGGCAATCTCTCCTACCATCAAGACTCAAGCATCGTGGGCAAGCTCCTCCTTCGGAATTCAAGCGTCATCTTCTCCGATTCCCCAAAAATCTCTCTCATCCACTACCATGGCTCCAAAGAAGAAACAAAGAGGTACTTCCGCTTCTTCCTCTTCTTCGACTTTTGATAGGCATCGCTTTGTTAGTGAGGGAGCTCGGGCTAGGTATGAGCATGCCAAGATAAATAGAAATCCGATAGTAGAGACGGGATTCCGAAAAGAATCTGCCGATAGGCACATAGGAACTCGGATAGAATTGGAACGGCGCGGATGGGAAACTTTTTCCAATCAACCTAAGGCGGCGGTAGTTTCGGTGGTGCGTGAATTTTACGCGAATGCTATGGAGGGGAGAAATGGGACGGTGTTTGTTCGGGGTGTACATGTCCCGTGTGACTCGGCAACTATCAATGCACTGTTGGAAACGGCGGAGGTCGACAACTCTCGTTTTGAGGCTTTAGCTGCTGACCCAAACTATGACTTGATTATCACCGCGCTATGCCATCCGGGTGCGGGTGCGATGTGGAAACCAGTGGGCGGACCGCCGAGCTGTTTCGACGAGAAATTCTTGACCGTTGACGCTGCCATGTGGTACTTATTTGTGGCCCGATGGATGATGCCGGTCTCGCATAAGAGCGAGGTCCAAAAGGAACGAGCGGTTCTCCTTTTTGCGTTAACTCACGGCTACGACGTGAATGTGGGCACACTTATCCACTCTCAAATCATGTTGTGTGCTCGCAACAGTCACGTCGGTCTGTTCTTCCCGACAATTATATCCGAGTTGTGTGCCCGTGCGGGAGTTCTATTCCGGGACGACGAGGAGGGATTCAACCCATGAAGCCGATTTCCATCGAAGACGATAAGCGAAAGCATGCCAAGCGACAGATTGACTTCCCCACTGAGGAGGAAAATTTAGGTGGCTTTAGTGCCGCCGCTCCACGCCGCCGCCCACCACAACCCCGCAGGCGAACGACGAATGATAAAATAGATGAAAATCTAGCCTTCCAAGCTAATCAGGGCCAGTTCAATTCGTACGTCGCAGACCATTTGTCTCACCTGGACTACTTGATGCGCTCGATGCTTGTGCATGGGGGCGTTGACCCGTCGACCATTCCACCGACTCTGCTACCTCCCCCCCCATTCCAATTCCAGTATGATTATTCTCAACATGGGGAGGCCGCAGGAGTGCCACCGCCGGAGCACGATGAGGATGACACTTGATCAGGGGAGTTTACTGTTTCCCCTCTTTTGCACATTTATTTTTTTCCTTTTAGCTGTTTCCTGTTTTTTCTTTCTTTTCGTTGTTTCCGTTTAGCATGTTTATTCGCTTTCATGTTTATTAGTCTGCATTTGTGTTTGCATGTCTATGTTTTAGTCTTTTGTGCAATGGGGACATTGCACACGTCTAGTACGAGGGGGTCGTTATACGTCTTCTTCGTTGTTTGCATTCGTCTGTGTCTTGCATGAGTAGCAGTGATGGTGACATTAGTAAATTGGTAGCCGATGATGATTGTGGGATGAATGAACTGCATGTTACTTAGTCGTATCACACGTTATGAATACCCCAGTGAAATGAAATGTTTATTTTTTATGCGTACATTGTGGGTATTATTAGTAGTGTACACGATAGTCGAGTTTAAGAATCTGTGGGAGGAACTGAAATAACATGAGATGCAAGTCGAACTTGAATGAATTGTGTTGACAGTAGCGACCGACCAGTAACATGACATAGCGTAGATCATTTGAACCCACCGGAATAACTTCCGTCCCAATTGTGCATACTACCTCAAGAGTTATCCCTAAGCCAACTAAACAAGCATTCCATATACTCAAAAGTTAGGGAGTACACTTGAGAAAATTATGCACCAAAAAAAAAAATGAGAAGTATTACAACAAGAGTGTTGTAAATGAAAAAAGGGGATGTAAGGTGTGGGGGAGCCAAAAAGGGATGAAATCCTATCCCAAGGCTAAATAGATGGAGAACTAAGGCGTTGAGGAATGTCAGATAAAAATTCTGACAAGTGCATAATGAAAATGATCAGTGTACGTCCCATCTTCTTTAGCCGTTCGAAACCTCATGAAATTGACTTCCCAATTCCTGGTGTACAACCTTGAAAATCAGCCGCTTTGTGTTCACTTGTTGGTCACGACTAGAAACAGAACTCGGGATAGGGAAACTTGCATTGAACTGTTGATTTGGTGGCTCGCATGATTTGCAAATGAAACTGTCAGAAGCACGAGCTAGTGAGACCCACAGCACACACACGACCACACTTTCTGGTCAAAATCAAATTGCTATAAGGTGCTTTGAAAGGAGCATTGATGAATGTTGTGATTTGACTAATTGTATGTGGTTCACAAACCAGCTGAGGCAGGATGTCAGTTTGCTACTTCACCATCACTTTCGTTATCTTCATACCTTCGTTTTGAGTCTGTTTCGTAATGATTGGTTATGGTTTGTAACCTATTTTGCTTGAGGGCAAGCAAAAGGTTAGTATGAGGGGGTTGATAGGTGGTGTTTTTACGTGTTTATTGCATTAGTTTTAGTTGTGTTTACATTGTGCATGCATGCATTTCATTTACATTTTGTTCATTTTATAGTAATTATTTGCATTTTATCATGTCTCACTTGTGTGTGATGAATCTGCAGGAAAAAATGGTCGGAGAACGAAAATCAGAGCGAAAGGTGGAAGACTCAAGAATTTGGACAGAACAAGCGGCGCCTGAGCGGTACATTTCTACCGCCCGGGCGCGAGAAGTGAATAACTGAAGGACCAAGACAGAAAGTTGGCGCTCGGGCGGTGCTTTTCTACCGCCCGAGCGTGAGAAAATGCCTCCGAAGTCATCCTTACAGAAAGTTGGCGCCCGAGCAGTACTTTTATACCGCTCGAGCGCGAGAAGTTGAAGTGCCAAGACAGGAAGTTGGCGCTCGGGCGGTGCTTTTCTACCGTCCGAGCGCGAATGCCGCACCAGCCGAGGGAAGTTACAGAGAATGTGGCGCTCGAGCAGTACTTTTCTACCGCCCGAGCGCCGCCTATTTTTGGAAGATTATTGTGCGCGATTTCTTACCTTAATTTGGGAGTGTGGCTGCTATGGAAAGATTATTGGTCGACTTTTGAGGATCATTCAGGGATTTTGGCAGCGGGGATCGAGTTTGGAGAGAGCTTTGGCACTTGGATTGAAGATTCGACGGTTTCCGGGCATCGTTCTTCGCAGATTTCGTCACGTCTCGTAGTTCTAGATTATTTTCCTTTATTTAAATATTGTTTTGCTTATTTTAATTATGAATTCTAGTAGCTAAACTTTCATATTTGTTGGGATTGAAGGGGATCCTACCCCAAAACTTTGATCTAGTTAATTCATAATATTATTAGAAACAAGACATTGTTGGTCGCTCAACAGTACACACAAGTTGAGGGTAGAGTTTGATAAAACCTTTGCATCTGTAGCCTGAATTGATTCTGTATGACTATTGCTTGGAATTGCATGCCATATGAGAATAAAATTGCATAAAATGGATGTGAAGAGTGAGTTTTTTAAATTGTATTTTAAATGAAGAAGTTTATGTAAGTCAACAAAAAGGATTTAAGGATCCACATCACTTGTATCATGTTTACAAGCTAAAGAAGGATTTAAGGATCCACGACCCACAAGATCACGAGGCATAGCGTAGAGTTTTTCCTCCTCATCCACCACTAAGAAGATCAAAGAGACAAGTAAGGTATCCTGACTTTGTCCCAACTAAGAAATTAAAAGAATCATCCTCCTCCTCAAACCTTTTGGACCCCAATTTATCTTTTGGAGATGACTCGAATGATGAGTATTTTGAGTTATTCGCACGAACAAAACCTTGTTTTGCTATGAAGAACACAACATCTTCGATTGCTACTGTTCAACATCTTCTAAAGTAGAACCAAAGGATGTTCCAGGACCTAGTGATCATGTTTATTCTACTGACGATGAACAATCCTTGGCTGAGTTTCTAGCTCGCTTAAAAATAGAAAATGGTGCAAGAAAAGTACCTCTGATGATGAGGAGCTCAATGAGGAGATGCTACAAGAATTTGATGAAAATCATGCTAATGCTTCTAACATTTCCTCTTCTGAATCTAATTTTGAGTATGAGGAAAATACCGATGATCACGAGTCAGAAGTTAGTGATGCTGAAGAAAGTGAGTTTGTTGATGACTTTGCTGATGCTACTGTCGATGTTGAGGCTGATGTTATCAACACCGAAGATAATATTGACTCCGTGGACTATGATGTGAGCAAGTCCTTCTCCACTAAGTTCTGCTCTGAAGTTTCTTTACCTTTGTGGCCATTGTACATCAATAAAGAATTTATTGAAGAAAAAAATATTGATGTGGATGTGTGGACAACAAAATCTGACTGTTTTCTTCGAAAATGAGGATGTTAGCTATTGTTAGCTCTGCGACTACATATTATGCCAGAAGATATGTTCTAGAATTTTACTACAATCTCCTATCCAGTGCTAGAGATGAAATATCAGTGAAGTTTGGCAGGGTGTTTTTCCATGACTGGATTTTCTATTTTAATCCCGAAGTGATAAATGTCTTCTAAAAAACCCCTGCTGAAGAAGACGACGAGGAAGTCACCTGATTTCAATGTCACTACAGATGTTCTCATTGGAGGTATAACAAAGATGTTTCCAGATCATCCCAAAAGGATGTTTGAAGCAGATTTAACTTCATTGTATTCTGTTTTGCACAAGACTGCAATAAAAACTGGACTCCCTCTACCAACACTACGGTGGTTATTAAACCTCAGGCCATTGTTCTCTATAATATTTGTACTGGTAGTATCACTTTTAATTTTGGCCAGATATTATTCAATAATGTTTTGAAGTTTGCATATGGAGGCTTCAAATCAACCAATCTATCTTTTCCCTCTTTGATCTATGAGATATTTGAATCCCAAGGATTTTTCAAGCATATATAGATGAAGAACTATCTGATGCGGGTGTTCAACTGAAGATTGTACCTGCATATTTCAATGGACACAGAAAGTTTGATCTTTCCTGGTTTGAGACTAGTGTTGCCTAGGATGTTGACAACATTTGTGCTTCAGCTTCTGGAATCAAACCATTTGAAGCTAAATTTGTTTCTGGGGAAAAACCTTCTAAGTTTGTTATGTTCTCTACCTCTCATATTCAAGCTCAAATAGATTTTATCCGATAACAAATTCAGACTGCACGAGAGGTCGTGGAATTCTATGAACCCCAAGTGGCTGAGTATGAGTTGTTGGAAGTTGGTGTTCATTCCTTAGCTGAACAAAAAAAAGGAGTAGAAGCCAAAGATGAAGCTGAAGCTGCTGGTGATTCAAAAATGGATGAGTCTGATGATGATCATGATACTACTGTACATACTTCATAGTTTATTTGATCATGATAAAGATAATGTTAGAGATGCTCTGTAGTTTTTTTTTTTATTTTCTATCTATGAGTTTTTAGCCCTTTTTGATCATTTATCATGTTCTGTTAATAAAATTTCTAATTGTTCTGGTTTACGTGTTACAACACCTATTTAACAACATTGCACTCATTTGTCTTAATTCAAGGGGAGACAACTATCTAACTTAGAGGGGTTATTATACAAAGGAGATAATGCATATACGGAAGATAGTATTATTTTTGGATGTTTTGTCCATAAACCCAAAAATAGAAAAAACATCCCAAAATTGGGAGATTGAATGGAATACCTTATTCCTTAATTAATTTTTCCCATCTTATCAATAATGGGATGTTAAAATATTAGTTTTTCCTTTCTAGACTAATAAAATTTTCTTTAATATTGATGTTTATTTCTAGATATTATATCATTATTAAAAATGTTTATTTTCTAATGAAATTCTTATTTCCATATTTGTGTAGGACTATATACAAGGAATAAACTCTAGGATATTTGAAGTATATAAAAATGGGGTCATTGATCTTGTGGGTGTGGTTTTTAGAGTAGAAGGAGAGTAGTGAAACACCATAGGAAGAACAAAAAATTATATTAGTTAAGATTTTGCGTGATCGGATCACGAAGTTTGTAGTGTTGCCATGAAGTGTTGGAGACACTAGAAGACAACACTCATGTAAAATGTTGGTTGAAGAGTTATTTGGGCTCCGTGTTTCTGCGATACAATTGTTGCATCATTGGTTTTGTTTTTGTTTATTTATGATGCAATTTATTTCTTTTACTTGTTAAGAAATATCGTTTTTCGTAATTTTACTAGTATTGGTCTTGTAAATTATTTATGATTTCTAGTGAATATTTTACCTTAAGGCACTGTATAAGTAGTTATATTTATGCATGATCAATTATGTTATATTTTATTCATTAAAGTTTATTTGTGAGTTTAATTAATATATTTCGCTGAATGTTATGGATATGTGTTACAACATCTGCATACAATACTTAAAATCTGATACACACAATTTCAATATTTTCCAGAGTTTTATATTAAACAACTCTTTCAATGATCGTGTATTAGCGAGATTAAAGCTGTTAAACTTAATAAAATAATCAAAATTTTTATGCCTAACAACATGTATTTTCCATTAAAGTCAACTGTTCTTATCACAAATCACATGTAATTTTTATTAGAAAAATATGATTGATATTTTTAAAAAAAAAAAAAAAAAAAAGAGTGTGCATTGACCCACTACCACTCACGTGAAACATTTAAATGATATCTAATAATATAAGTTATGTTTAAGCATACAACTGTACAAATAAACAATATTTCAAACTATAGTTTTTTCACAACTTGACATCTTTTTCACGAGAACTCTAGTGAGATTTTTTCATGAAATAAGTTTGTAAGAAAGATTTTCTATTTGACTTGATCCATGAAAAAGTAATATTATTTTTCAATTTTTTTTATAAATATAGAGCACGTCAGATCGAATGAAACCGTCTCACGATAAATTTACTCATATTTTCGTAAAGCACATTGTATGGACTCTCTAATTAAAAATGTTCCTATTCTAGGGGCCTTTATGGAGACTGTTATATATTTACTATCGTTGTCTTTAACCTATAAAAATATTTAAAAAACTATCATTAGTTTCAAAAAATTTAGAATAGCATGACAAACGTGAAGCCCTAAAACTTATGATTTTTAGAGATTAGTATCCCGAATTTTAAGGGATTTGTCGAGTTCTGATATTCTTTGTTAAGATATTTTTCCTTTTACCATAATGAAGTGGGATTATTACGCTATCACCTAAAATCAAACCAAGCCGTGAGATAGATTTTGGTCATTACATCACAAATAGAACCGGATTTGAGGCGATGTAATTAGGCCCCTGCCTCAGCCCAAAATTTTGCAGGCATGAAGTGCTTATGTCTGGGGAAAATAACAAATTTAGGTCTGAACTTTAAATTTTTTTTAGGAAGCCAATTATATTGCTATTTGAAGGGATTGTTCATATTATAATAGAGGTTATGTGTGTTAGAGTAGATGTCTTGCAAACCAACGGTTGACTAGGAAATTTATGGACTCAAGTGAAATAAACAATATTTATTTTAATATAATTTAACTTTTTAATGGTTTCGTTATACTTTATCTGTATACCTATGCAATCAGCATAGATAAAGTCCTTGATTATGCTTTAATACAAATGAATCGTAATTCGATGTTGAAACTCATTTGTAAACACTACATATTCTAAATTCGCTCCTAATCGATTCAGCCGCCTAAAACATGGATAAAGGTCTCTTGATTTCGGAATAGCATCTGTGATGTTGTGTACTGTGTTTCTTGGTAAGGGCATGGAGACGTCCAAACATGCAGATGGGTAATCATATGATGATTATACCGAACAACCCTCCCTCGGACTTTCCAAGTGATTATCATTCATCGAGAGGATAAGTCTGTGGTTATGATGGTACACCATTAGTTCTTACGACCCGGGACAACATTGGGGCTCTATATGCTAGGGCTATGCTTTGACTCGTTTATTGGCTCCAAGAGAGTCATCAGGTGGCGAGGTTGGGTACAGTTGCGACACATATAGGAGCCAGTGCATTGTAGTTGGGGATTCACCGCTCACCTACGAGTGTGGATATCTTATGTGATCTGATGAAATTATAGTGCGTGGAATATCTGACTAGAGTATGAGATGTACGTTAGAAAAAGAGTTCTCCAACAGTACATGTGATGCCACTACTTATAGTTATCACATAGTGATCGAATTATTATGCAACCCTCGATGAACCAATGGTTGCAGATTCGATCGGGATATATGAGATGAAGGGACCGTACTGTACTTTAATCATAATCGACTGGTTCTTACAGGCACTATCAGTGATACCTAGGGAGTCATGGGACTATGCTACTAGACGCTCTTACCATGATTCGATGGGTTTAATCAGAAAATAGTTTCCAACATTCTCATGATCAAATGTTGGTGTATGAAATGATGCAAATTAGGGTAAGCCCGAATAAAAGATTATGTCCTAAATCACAAAGAGTTGTGAACCCACTGCTAGCTATATCCCTGAACCATTCAAGGTCACACAAGCACTGGTTTATTTGTTTAATTGCAATTAATCAAAATAATAAAATATATTATTACTTTGGTCAATATAATAGATCACCGAAGCTTCATAAAGCAATAAGGATTTGATTCTTATATGGAGATAAGGCATCCGAAAGTTTGGCTTCAGATAACTTTTCGGCTCTTCCAACTTCTTTGTGCTCTCAAAAGATTTTAAACAAAAATTGTGTTGCAAGTTAGAAGAGGAAAAAAATATTCCAGTCGTGGACCAGATTCGGAGATCAAAGAAAAATCGTAGGGAAATTCAACAAGAGCTATATCCGTTAACACCGAAATAGTTGAAGCCAAGTGAATTAATTCACTAAAGGTGTATTACTAAACATCCTATGTATGTTTGATTATAAAGACCATACGAGTGTCCAAATATTTTGATTGTAAAAATAAAATAAAAAATTTTCCGCTGCGTTTGGGCACGAGAAAACCGAGATCCGACAATGTGATAGTTATTTTTTTATTTTTTAACATAGATAGTTAAAAAAAATATTTATTCTTGAAATAATTAGGATTATAGCATTTAGTATATTAAAACTTTACATATATATTGATACTCACAGGAAATTTAGGGTCCGTTTCTAGTAATTGTCACTAGTCCAGACGCAGGTTTTGAAATTACCTCGAGCTTGAAATCACAAACAAGATCGTTAGAAAGGGGCCATGAGGGTGTCCTGGCGTAGCCCCTCGACGCTCAAGTAAGAAACTGAGGATATATGGGGGGGAGCAGCTAAGGGTGCTGCTGAAAACAATATATTGAATGAATCAAATGAACACTCAAACCTGATATTTATAGGAGAATACCTGGACCCTTGGTGGGCCTGCCTTCCAGTTGGGCTTGGAATGGGCTGGGGGTAGTGGGCCCATCCATGGGGTATCACCAGTCTCCGCCTTCCGAGTCGAACTGAATCTCAGGTTCAAAGTTCGATTAGTTGTGCTGTCCTCGTGTTACTGAGTGCGAGTTGTGCATTTTCTTCCAGCCGTCCGTCAGTCTCCAAAAATTTGGAAATGAATCAAATCGCAATCTTGCTTTGAAAGGAAAGATTTGGTTGGCCTTCCCCCATCAATAGAAGTCCCATACTCACTTCAATTTCACTTTTCCCCTACAGAATTTTCTCTTCAATCCACCAGCTCTCTCCCGTCTAAATCTCATCTGCGTGTTAACCATAACACCGCTTCATCATCACCTCACTATCATCACTCACGTACGCCGCCGCCAGCCTTGCCTCCTACCCACCGCCTGGCCGCCGCACCACGAGTGCTCCAGCCGAGCTGTCTCCCTGGGTGCTTATCCACCTCGCCCTCCTGCCATGCGCACGGTCGCCCAGTGCCGCCATCACCGTTGCCCTACCCCACGCACGCACGCTCTCGCCTCGCCCTCCTACCCTCGCAGCGCTCAAGCCATCGTCTCGCCGTCTCCTTGCCCAGTCGATCCCCGCGATCTGACCGGGCAGGTCGATCCCCGTAATTTTCGCAGCGACAAATATCGTTCGTTATCGACAAACCAAATAATTTTTTCTAACCCGGCATGCCCTCGTCGCCCCCATCTTCAAGGTCATCTACTAAGATTTTGCGGAAAAATAATTTCCACATCCCTCCGCTCTTGACTCATCTGCTAAAATAGTTCTTAGCATGAAAAATAAAATTTCAACCTCCTCACCATCTAACTCATCTGCTAGGTGATGCCTCAGCAAGAAAATAACTTGATTTCCAACTTCTCACCCTCTGACTCCTCTGCTAGGCGATGGCTCAGCAGGAAATAAAATTTCCACCTTCTCACCCTCTGACTCCTCTGCTAGGCGATGCCTTAGCAGGAAAATAAAGGTTTCCCCTCCTCACCCCTGGCTCCTCTACTAGGCTCAGCCAGAGTAGGTAAAGTTTAATTTTTCTGCTTCACTATGCTCCTCTACTAGGCGATGCCGTAGTAGGAAAATTTAGTCTCCATCTCCTCATCTCTGCACCTCTACTAGGCTCAACCCAAGTAGGTAAAATTCAATCTCAATCTCAATCTCCTCACCTCTGTTCCTCTACTAGGGGATGCCCCAGTAGGAAAATTTTAATATCAATCTCCTCACCTCTACTCTCTACTAGGCGATGCCTTAGAATGAAAAATTCAATCTCAATCTCCTCACCTCTGCTCCTCTACCAAGCTCAGCCCAAGTAGGAAAATTTTAATATCACTCTCCTGACCTCTTCTCCCCTACTAGGCGATGTCTTAGTAGGAAAATTCAATCTCAATCTCCTCACCTCTGCTCCTCTACCGGGCTCAGCCCAAGTAGGTAAATAAAAATTCTCCGCCTCCTGACCTCTGCTCCTCTACTAGGCTCAGCACAAGTAGGAAAAATTTAATATCAATCTCCTCACCTCTACTCCTCTACTAGGCGATGCCTTAATAGGAAAATTCAATCTTAATCTCCTCACCTCTGCTCCTTTAGTGAGCTCAATCCAAGTAGGTAAATAAAAATTCTCCGCCTCGTGACCTCTGATCCTCTACCAGGCTCAGCCCAAGTAGGAAAATTTTAATATCAATCTCCTCACCTCTGCTCCTCTAATAGGCGATGCCTTAGTAGGAAAATAAAATATTTCTCCTCCACTCTACTCCTCTACTAGGTGACGGCTTAGGAGGAAAAAATTATTTTTTCTTCTCCCACACTTTGCTCATCTGCTAGGCGATGCCTTAGCAAGAAAATTAAATATTTCTCCTCCACACTACTCCTTTACTAGGCGACGCCTTAGCAGGAAAAATTTATTTTTTCTTCTCCCACACTCTGCTCCTCTGCTACGCGCTGCCTTAACAGGAAAATTTAATTCTTCTCCTCTACTCTGCTCCTCTACTAGGCGATGCCTTAGCAAGAAAATAAATTTTTGCTTCTCTCACACTCTGCTTCTCTACTAGGCGATGCCTTAGCAGGAAAATTTAATTCTTCTCCTCCACTCTCCTCCTCTACTAAGAGATGCCTTAGCAGAAAAATAAATTTTTTCCTCTCCCACATTCTGCTCCTCTGCTAAGCGATGTCTTAGCAGGAAAATAAGATTTCTCTCCTCAACTATGCTCCTCTACTAGGTGATGCCTTAGTAGGAAAATAAAATTTAATTCATATCATCTTCATAATACAACAGCATCCATGAACTTAATACAGGAACTTGGCTTTATTAAATTTCAACTGATTACGTAAAACAAATTCAGAAACAAAATACAGCAAAATTCAAGTCAAGAAATATTCTCTAAGGCAGTAAGCGTTCCCGAGCCTCTTTAGAGCCATGCACGGCGCATTCTCCAACTTTAATCTCTGCTCATCTTGTACCTCCACAGGACAAAGTTACCCACTTCTTCCTTTCCTAATCATGTTAAGCTCCACGCGCGCTCTTTTTTCCTCATCCCTCATTACCCCTTCATATCACCGACGCGCGACTTTTTGGTCCCCGCACAAGACTCTAACTCCTTTTCCCATAGGAAACTTAAGCTTCTGATGATAAGCTACGGCTCTGAAATCATTCAGGGTTTGCCGTCCTAGGATTCCATTATATGCTGAAAGGGTATCCACCACCGTGAATGCTATCATTTTTTTTACCTGCCGAGGATCAGTCCCCAAGGATAGGGGAAGCACAATCTAACCCAAAGGCGGGATGGCGTGTCCTGCAAACCCATACAGCGGGGTGGAGACCGGCTCAAATTCAAATCCTTCCACCTTCATTTGATCCAACGTGCTCTTGAACAAGAAGTTTAAAAAGCTTCCATTATCAATAAATATCCTCGCCACATCATAATTGGCAATGGTGGCCGTCACCACCAAGGCATCATTATGTGGAGTCACAACGCCTCGGAGGTCTTCCGGTCCAAAGCTGATGGCGGGATCTTGTGGTAAGTCTGCACCCCTAGATATCTCAAAGTTCTCCAACCTTCTCCCATGTGCCTTCCGAGCTCGCCCAGAGTCTCCATCAGTAACACCCCCAAGATAAATGAATAATTCCTCTCGTATGGTGGTTATCATCGTTCATTCCCCTTCTCGGCTCGACGGGCTCCTGTGGGACATCTTGAACTCGACCTTCCCTTCTCTACTCCACGATCCTCTTATTTATCCATGGAGGGCCTTCACCACGCTTAGGGGACGAGCGAAACCTCTGTCGACTCCTGGATGAGGATCCTTATCGTCTATCCCGCGAAGGCAATCTAGCACTACACTCAACCTTTTGTGACTTCTCCCACCTCCCCTCACGCTCCCTCACCTCCATCAACTTGTCATGACTCCCATCTAGAAGAACATGGGATGAGAATTTTCCTCTGCCCCTAGCCTTATCATCTTCCCTCTCGCCCGCGCTTCTCTTCTTATCTCCTCTTTCTGCTCCATCAACTCTGCTTCCCTCAGGCCGCTGCTCCATCCTCTTATGCCGCTGGGCATCTTCCAGATTTACATATTTTTCCACCTGAGATAATAGATCATCATAGCTCGACGGAGGATTCTTGACCAGCAACTTGAAAAACTCCCCTCCCATCAGTCCTTGTGTAAAGGCACTTATCAAGATGTCAGGGGTAGCCGCCGGTATCTCCAGCGCTGCACTGTTGAAATGCTGGACAAATTCTCGCAAGGTTTCAGCCTCTTGCTGTTTCATCTCGAACATGCTTAAATAATTTTTCTGGTGCCTTTTGCTGCTAGCAAATCGATGCAGGAAAGCCGTAGAAAATCCTCGAAAGACTGTACGGAGTTGGGCTGCAGGGTATTAAACCATTGCTGGGCTGACCTCACCAGCGTGCCCAGAAACACCCTGCACCTGACACCATCCGAATATTGGTGCAACAAAGCCACATTCTCGAATCTCCCCAAGTATTCTTCGGGGACCGTATGTCCATCATATTCTTCCACGTTTGACTATCGGAAATTTGAAGGAAGCCCTTCCTCCAAAATGGCGGGGAAAAAGGGACTCTCCTTCTTGGACACTGGAGCTCTGTTTCCCAATTGTTGCCTCGACATTTTTATCTTCTTCCACATCTCCTCTACCTCGGGATTCTCCCCACCTTGGAGGGGTTGCGTCTCTTCAGCCCTGCTCTGATGACCTCAGCATTCTCCTCTCGCTCCTGGCGAGTGGCTTGTCCTTCAGCAAACATAGATTTTTGATTCCTCTTCATGGCCTCGTCCACCATCCGGGTAATAAATTGACCCAACTGCTCCAGGGTCAAGTTCCCCAGATTTTCATTAGGACGGGGTTGCTCAACCCTGGTCTCTTGACGAGGTTGTTCATGTTTCGTCTCAAGATGCGGTTGCTCCTGTCTTGTCTCAACATAAGATTCTTCGGGTCCCTTCTGAGGACGCGATGATGCTGAGGTAGCTCTTATACTCTCTCTCTTGCCTATCATCTCTACGTCTCAACTCAAACTTTCCCACAGACGGTGCTAAGTGATACTCACGAGAAATTTAGGGTCCGCTTCCAGTAAGTGTCACTAGTCCAGATGCAGGTTTTGAAATTACCCTGAGCCTGAAATCACAAATAAGATCGTTAGAAGGGGCCAGGAGGGTGTCCTGGCGTAGCTCCTCCTACGCTAAAGTCAGAGACTGAGGATATATGGGGGGAGCAGCTAAGGGTGCTGCTGAAAACAATATATTGAATGAATCAACTGAACACTCAAACCTGATATTTATAGAAGAATACATGGATCCTTTGTGGATCTGCCTTTCATTTGGGCTTGGGATGGGCTGGGGGTAGTGGGCTCATCCATGGGGTATCAATATGAATGGATATTTATTTCGAATAATTTAACACATAATATTTTACTTTTCTAAATATACATATTTTCCTTCTATTTATTTAATAATTTAAAATTTTAATTGTAATACAGTTAAAGTAATCTCTAAAATCTAAATGTCTTATATATATAGTGCTAATTTAAATTATGATCGCATAATTTTTAATACTTTGTTAGGAATAATTACAAAAAATTCCCTCTAAACATTTGTCTGGCTCTCCAAAAAGGAAAAACATTGACACTTTGAAAATTTGGTTAATGCGTTTGCTGCCTAGACGTACGGCAGACAAGATATGTATTTTTAAAAAATTATCTAAAGATTTTTTTATGTTGTTTGATTTTATTACATATATTTTAAATATTATATTTAAATTATTTTATATTTTAGTTTATATTTAACATTGTCTTTTTTTGGGAAAAAATCATATTATTATAAAAAAAATTAATATTATTAATTGTTGAGAGATTCAATTTTTTTGAATCTGGGTCATGCCTAAAGATTGTCAGCTACAACATGTGGCATCTAATTTTTTTTTTGAGATGATGTATGTGTATAGTAGGGGTGAGTAAAATAGAACAGAAAAGCAAATTAAACAGAAAAATTTGGTTTAATTTCAAAATTAGATTTAAAAAAATCCGAATATAATGGGTAAAATTGATAATATACAATAGACTTTGCTAAAAAAAATTATTACTATATTTTGTATATATTAATGTTTATTTAATTTTTTGTTGCGTTTTGCAGTTATTATTATGAATATCGAGAAAATTTTATCATTCAATAAATTATTCAATCAACATATTATAATCCTATAAACAATTAACAAAATGAGGAAAATTGATTTGTTGTGATAATAATCCTTTTTCAATAGGAGTTCAGTTTGCGTGAATTAATGAAAGTCAATTGTGGGACAGCAATTTCAAGATTTTCACCATCATAAATTACACAGAATTCAATGGATTAAACACACTTTCAAGTATTAAAGTTAAAACGTCTACTATTAAATTACAACTAGATTTTTTTTACTTATTTTCGAAAAACACAAAGAAATGCATGCCCGCAATAATTTCCGACAATCACACATTAAAAATTAAGTACTCGACTACTAGGTAAAAATATTGTAGTTTAAAAGAATTCAAATAAATAACATGCAAAGTCCTAACAAACCATTAACATGTAAAATATAAAAATGTATAAAAATATTCATGTTTTACTCATAACTCATAAACATATAATGCGGAAAAGTATGATCCTCGGGTTAGCGTTTGCACATCCAGCTCTACGTACTCAGTTTTCGGCGCCTCCAGTCTCGTGATGAATATGCTCACATGCATCATTCATACTTAGTGAGTCTAAATACTCAACACATCTGAATCGTCATAACAAGTACATACATAGTATGCAACAGTGAAAAGTAATGTAATTAACACACATTTCATGAACTTAAAAACATGAATTTAAACATAGCATGTCAAAGCATAACGTGTATAACATATCTCATAATATCAGCATATACGTGTTCATTTTCTTTATTTGAATTCAGATCATTAGTTGTGACTTTCGTATAAAATCTAATCGATAGATTCATCTACGTATAACCGCGGTACCCAGCGGCGGGACATCAGCGACAATTTTACCTATCTACTTAGCCTTGGCCTTACATGTTCGTGTTCGTGTTCGTCACAACCAACTCCTATCTTTCAAAACATATCATCATATTCATTACTTATAAAAATCATGCACTTATGTAAATTTCCTTAAAATCAAGAATGCAACGTATTTTCATAGAAATTCATGTTCATAATATCATATAAATTTAAACATGAAATTTTGGTGATCAGGGCGCTGCCAGGACTGCTACTCGACCGGGGTGCAAAATGACCATTTTGCCCCTGTAAACCCTAATTGACTATTTTACCCCTGGACATTAATATTTCGACCCGAAGTAAACCAAACTTCTTAAAACACCTCAAAAAATATTTATAATCGATTTCTAGACGTAACCTCGAGCCCGTTCTATAACTTATACGATTCGTTATAAAACTTGGACTAGAAACCCGGTTTTAACCATAACTTAGTCAAACTTAAACCATAGTTCGATGAATCCTAATCAAACTCTATATGACCTTATTTAACTGTCAGTAACCTCAGTCATATCGACCTATCAACAACCAAAATGAGGCATAAGAGATAAAACCAATACCCCATCCATATTGACTAGCGCCTAAGCGCTCGGCAACAGCGCTGCAGCGCTAGCAACCCCGAAGATCGAGTGTTGCGGCGCCTAAAGGACTACGGATCAAAAATCCCAAGGAACATTTGAAGCCAGCCTCTACCCCACGTTCAACTAGCCCGAACTAGGCTCGGACCAACCCTTCCTAGCCCACATTAAGACACTCCTGGATCGACCTAGCCATAGTCCCTAGCCCCATGCACGTCGCCCTCAACCCTTCGCACAACCTAGCCTTCCAAAGCCCTAAATCTAGGAACCCGATCGCACCATCACAAAACCTACCCACGATTTTATCCTAACATCTAAACACCATAATTCAGACGTGTTTTACTCCCCTACCTCCCCATCCAGGCAGCCCTTCAACCAAGAGACAAAAACGTGAGAATCAATTCATAAACCGAACTGAAGTCTGCTGTCAAAATTTTAAAATACAGCAGTGGCTATAGCGTGTGTGAAGGGAAAAATCCAAAATTTCATGACCATTGGCTGGAACCACCAACCAGAGACTCTTACCAACATCCAAAGACATGGCTTGGACCATGGTTAAGGGCTAAAAGCCAACCACAACCCAAGCAAACACCTAGGACAATTACAGCACAAAAATGGGAATACAACTTTTTGTGTAGTGTGATGTATTGACTTGTTTTACTGTCTTGGGTCGTTCCAATGGCCATTTGATTGAACATGGCTCGATCTAGACATGATGGAGTGTTGTGTGAACCATGGCTATGGGCTAGGAGCCAACCATCATCCATACAAACACTGAAAACCGAAGGGGTGCACTCACAGCAATGAAAAAAAACGAAATGCACTTGTGTTGCTTTTGATGGAATTCTGATGGATCTATGAACCATTCCTTGGAAGGATGATTTGGTCACGTCCTAAACATGTTAAGGTAGGGTTCTAATCATGGCTACAGCCCCTAGGGCAGCCAGGATTCGAAAACCCACTCTAAACATCACATGACAGAATATTGAACCACATTCTGTAGCTTATGTAATTTAGTTGCTGTCATGCCCTTATTCGACTTGTATGGACTCAAACCAATGAACCAAAACCACCCTAACACAATCTAAATGATGTCTAGATGCAGCTTTGTAAACCTGGACTCGAGCAACCCCCTGTCAACAACATAAAACACTGAAGCGTGAAGCACACATCATAAACCGAAAAGCTGTACAAATTTTTGGAGAGTGTTGCTGTCAAAATTCGGTTTGTCCCTTAATTTATGAACATATACATATTTAAAATAGCTAGTATAACTTGATTGTAGAGCAAAGGAATAATATATACATGCCTGGAATTTGTTTTGAAGAAAACAAATCAAAACGACAATACCACATGACGGAATCAGAGTTGAGGATTCTTTTCTTTCCTACTCTTCCTGCTGCTGTTTACACGATTCCAGTTGCTATTCTTATGATGTTTTTCGAAGGTGAGGGTGCAGGCTTGTTAGGCAATGAAGAGGGATGTTATAGGAGGTGTTAAAGGTTCCGTTATAAGCATTAAGGTGGGAGTTACAAGTCAAGAAGTGGAATGGTTTTTTTTTTTTTTTTAATTGCTTCTCATGCCTATACTAGCCGATAATTTTGTTCTCATTTTACTGCATAAACACGTTTATTTGCTAGGATAGTGGCTTGAGTAGGATTAAGGTGTATTATAGTATTTGAATTAATAATAATTGGTGACTTAAAGGTGGAGAATGAATACACTATAGAAGTGCAATTAGAGATGGTTTGACTTGAGGGTTACCAACCTTTGAAATATTTTAAATGTTGGACCCAAAATTATTATTACTAATTTGCATGGTATTTTATTGTTTAAATCTTGTATTCTAAATTCTTGAGGTTAAATACATCTATTATATGATTTAGTGGATTTATACCTTAATTTAAAATGAACTCTTGTATGGCATTGCATGGTTAACCATTTAAGTATTTAAATGTTATATTTAATTTCTTGAATATTTTATACCTAGATTAATTCACTCACCTATGTTTACATATTTTCAATTAAGCTTTAATTAAATTTTAACATAAAGAACTTATTTACCAACTTAGCTCTAATTAATTTATTAAATCCCAAAGACCTTATTTTTCTTTAAATTAAATCATTCTTTGACTTAAATTAAATTTAGGAATATTTTTCTTATTATTAATCTTATCTCTAATCTCCAAACTCCGGTCCGACCTCGCGTATTTATCTTCAAAAGATAAAACTAAACATCTACCTTTAAAATAAATAACCATGACTTAAAATTTATTAAAATGAATCAAACACTTCATATCTATATAAAATATTCATTTTTAATTTAAATAGTAGCAATTATGCATGGCTTATACGTAATCTGATTTTCGGGTTCTACATATTGTATGGTTTTAAAAACATGTATTTTGATCCAAAATTCATGAAATATATGTATCTAAGGTGTTGCCATGATTAGGAAGGGTTAGAGTTATGTTTTACACAATTTTAAAGAGTCATAGTCACACCAAAACGCTGCAAACCTGACAACAATGCTGGAACCGTAAGTTGATGGGCGTGCTAAATTAAAGAGGGTTCGGTTTTATGCATGGGGGCAGGTGGCTAGACCAGTCCTGGTGGTTGGATCCTAGGGGTGATGTTTAGGTCCTGGGAAAGGTCCTAGGATGGCTAGGTCTCGCGCTAGGTGGGCTGGAAGAGTCCTAGCGTGAGGGGAATCTTCACGTGCAGGTTCTGATATGGCTGAGAAAAGGGGGCTCGTGGCTGGCCTTGGGCCAAGCCAAGTGTGTCCTTTATGGTCTAAGGAGGGTGGTACATGGTTGGGGCAGGGGCTGGAGTGGTTGGAGTCACTGCTGGCACGAGCAAACAGGTAAAACGTGAGAGGTACATGAGGCGTGCAGCTGCTGGTAGCTGATCTAGGTGGCTCGTGCATGGAGTCCATGGCTTGGGTTGGTCTGGGCTTGGTCTGGGCGTGGTCTAGGGTTGGTTAGGGTGAGGTTGGATCGGTGGTGGCTCGGTGTGCTTAGGGGTCACACACACACACACATGGGCCGAATTGGGTCAAGTTTCAGAAGTTTTTTGCTCGGGCCATGGCTGTCTTTATGGGCTGGGCTTGGTCAAGAGGGTCCCTAGGTGGGTTGGCTTGAGGTGGCTTGGGCGTGGCTCGAGTAAATTCGGAGATGTCTCGGTGTGTTCGATAAAGGGTCAAAAACAAAAATAATAAAGCTAAAATTGAATCTATGGGTCCACGGGTATGGATCATGACTTGGAAGGCTATAATAAATATTAAAAATGTTATGTTTAAAGTTTGGGATCAAAATAACGAGTTTTGGATTTAATCGTGATTTAATCGCCTCACGAAACGCTAATTAACGAGTTAACTGAAACACATAGTTTTAAGATTTATAAATTATGGAAAAATTGTATTAAAGCTCAAATAATTATTAAAAGTCTAATTTTTTAATTTGGGAATTTTATATTAAGGTTTGGTTTAATTTGGGATTGAAACGCGTTAATAAGTCATATTTAAAGATTAAATTTAAAATTACGATTTAAGCTAAATAAAAATATGAGAAAATTCATGTAGGCTTAAATAATTATTTAGGACATGTTAGAGTCAATGAAATTAGGAAAATGTCAAAAACGATAAATTTTACGTCCAGGGGTAAAACGGTCATTTTACACCTAGAAATTAGTAAACGTCATGGCAGTTCCTGAATGATGTTTTATATACTAATGTGAATATTTTCAATGATTATTTATGTTTATGAATTTTTATATGTTAAATTATAATTTTTAAATGTCTATGAAATTTTTATGGTTTAATTATTGACATTTAAAAGACATGTTGTATGCTTGGTTTAAAAGAAAAACGTTACATGCATTTTTAAATTTTATAAAGTGATGATAATATGCAACATTGAAGTAAGTGAAGTAATTGTGACTAATACGATGATATGTTGGAAATTTCGTGAGGGTTATGGTCCCAGTGGGAGCCCGACGATCTTGTTTCCTTGGATACGGATATGAATATGTATATGTATACGATGATATGTTATTACGTAAATCCAAGTCCCAGTTGACCGATGAGAGTGTTGCTGGTGTCTCCGCAACCCAGTACAGTGGTTACATGTAGATGGATCCATCGCCCAACACGTAGACATAGACGTATATGAACACAAAAGTCACAATTAACGATCTGAATTCAACGGAAGGAAAAAAAATACGTATATGTTGATGATAATATGAATATGAATATGTTGAGGATGATATGAATATGTTTTGAAAATGTTTATGAAAAAGGATCCTGAAAATGTTTTTAAAGTTTATACATCATGAAAATGTTTACGAAAATGTTCATGTTTGAAGTTAATGCATCTTTATGACAAAGATATTTTAAGTACAACTATTTTTCACTATTGTATGTGATTTTTATAAGTATTATTCGGTATCAAGAATATGATGGGTTGCGTATTTAGACTCACTAGATGCAATTTATTCAAGTGATTATTATCATAATGTTTATGGAGGTCTTGATGGTTGACTTTGTTGGGCTGAAGGTGAACATAACCCGAGGACCTACGCTAGTTTTCCGCACTAGTTTATGATTCATGATTTTAAGTTATGTTATAGATATTTTTACGACTTTTATTTATGTTATGAGAGATTTTTGAGAGGTTATAGTATGAGCTATACTTTTCAAATAATGTTTTTGGGTTGGAAAAACGTTTGACGATTTTATGCTGTAAAATATTTTTCCTTGGATTTTTATGTTAGTTGGATGTTTATTTTTAAAATGGTTACAAGATATTTTAAAGTATTTAGATATATGTATATTTTGAATTATGAAGAATAATGAGAAAAAAAATTACTAGCACGATTTAAGAAAAACAAATAGCAGACGTTTCAGTTGGTATAAGAGCAATGGTTCTGTAAAGGGTTGTGCCACTATCAGCGTCGGGAAGATCAGTCGTCAAGCCTCAAATTGTAGGTTTACATGCTTTATATGATTTACATGTTGTTACTTGCATGATTAAATGAATTATATGTTTAGGTCACATGTTTAATAGCTTTATGAGGATATAAGATTTATATGCTTTGAAATGTTTGTACGTGATTCGATATGAAATAAGAAATTAATTGATTTTAATGCATGTTGGCTTTGTGGTGGAATTGGACTATGTTGATTTTTGGGGTTTTAGTATTGACGTCCTACTGTTTGGCTCATAAGTTAACCGTGATTATTATGAATGCTTTTGGGACACATAGATTTTTCTAAGGAAAAACGGATGACTCATGGGTACTAGCTGAATTAATTTTGTGAATTTCACCTAAAGAATAATTATTCTAGGACTGTAACGACTTTGGGAGTATAAAAATGTATAAATTGTGAATTTAAGTTTAGATGTAAGATAAAATTGGTTATGTGAAATGATTTTTGGGTAAATAAGTTTAAAATTAAGAATGCCAAGAACTTATGTGTTAATCATAAGATTATTGAAATTAAGGACCAAACAAGATAATTTTTGAGGAAATTTAGAATTTATTTTGCAATTATTGAGGAATTTGAGGACTAATTCAGCAATAAGTGTGAATTGAATGGTTTAAATGGAAAGATTTTTGATGAATTACACTTTTAAGAATATTCAGAACCTTGAGATATCTTGGGTTACTAAGAATTTTTAATCAAGGGTATAATGGGATGAATCGATATTAGGTTTGAAAAATATAAGCGTTAGCGGATGTGTTTGGGATTTAAGATTGAAGTTGGATAGGTTGATGAAAAATTTGGGTATAAAATTAAGAAAGTAACATACGATAAGCGTGATCATCCATATTTTAATATTGGGATTTTTAAGAAAAGTTGAAATTTGAGGTTATAATAACATATCACTGAGTCATCGTGGGTCTTTTTAAGTTGAGATTTGCAATTTAGAAGGTAAAACTAATTGGGATCAAGGAGACGTAAGGACATTCTAAAGCTTAAGCTTTATCAGAGTAGTGCAGCGGAAGCGTGTATGTTTGGGATACTAGAACTATGTCTAAACTTTGGGTTATCAAGGATAAGCGAATTTCGAGGAAGAAATTCAATTTAAGGGGGGCAGATTGTAACGCCCCGAAAATTTAAAGGTCCACATAAACCATATGCTCGAATTATTAAATTATTTTGTATTTTAATTAAATATTTTAATTGCATGAATTAATTATGTTGTGCATATTTGCATGTTTAAAATATATTTTTCTATATGGTTGCGTTAAAATGTATTTTTAAAAGTTATTCGAGTTGCGATCGAGGAACGACGACCGAGGGCTGAAAACCATAAAATGTTTTTATTAAATAATTGTTTTTAACTATTTAAAATATGGTTGATACTTTTTCATATTTTTGAAAATAAGGAGTTTTGAGGTGAATTTATACGCCGGGACTTAAATTTTATCGGTGTTGGTTTTTCAACAAAAATACGAACGTTTGGCAACGTGGTTATTAAATTCACAAAATTTATTAAACAAAATATTTTTTATTATTTAATTAAAGACTAATTGTCTTAATTTGTATGCTTAATGGGCCTAAGCCTTTATTAGTGAATTAATTAGTATATAATACTCAAAACCCTCCCCCATTATCACACAATTCCCATGCCGCTTTTCTGAATTTTCTCTCACAAAAACACTCCCAAACACACGACAACACACACAAAATATTTTGAAGAAAAATTCGAAGAAGCTTCAAGGAATTCAGCCAAGGGTTTTCTTTCGCCACCGTTCTTCGCATCGCCATCAAATATTCGTGCGTTTAAAACGCAAAGACACGCCATATATCTTTCCTTCAAACATCTATCACACCATAATATTATTTGAACATGTTTTGAAAGAAAAACAAGGCACGCACTTTAATATTTTCATATATGCATATTGTATGGTTTTTAAAACATGTATTTTGATCCAAAATTTATAAAATTTATTTATCTAAGGTGCTGCCATGATTAGTAAGGGTTAGGGTTGTGTGTTTACGCAAGTTTAAAGAGACTTAATCACACCAAAACGCTGCAAACATGAACAACAATGCTGGAACCGTAGGTTGGTGGGTGTGCTAAATTCAAGAGGGTTTGGTTTTATACATGGGTGAAGGTGGCTCAACCCGTCCTGGTGGTTGGGTCCTAGGGATCATGGTTAGGTCTTGGTAAAGGTCCTAGGGCGGCTAGGGCTCAAGCTAGGTGTGCTGGAAGAGTCCTAGCATGAGGGGAGTTTTCACCAACAGGTTTTGATATGGCTGAGAAAAGGGTGCTTGCGGCTGGCCTAGGGTTGAGCCAGGTGGGCCCTTTAGGGTCTAAGTAGGGTGGTCCATGGTTCGGACAGGGGCTGGAGTGGCTTGAGTCACTGCTGGCACGAGCAAACAGGTAAAACGTGAGAGGTACATGAGGCGCGCAGCTGCTGCTAGCTGATCCAAGTTGCTCGTGCGTGGGGTCAAGGCTTGGGTTGGTCTGGGCATGGTCCAGAGTTGGTTAGGGTGAGGTTGGCTTGGTGGTGGCTCGGTTGGAAGTGTCCTACGTGGGCTAGGAGTCATTAGGTGCTTGGGGGTCACACACACACGGGCAGAATTGGGTAAGTTTCAGAAGTGTTTTGTTCGGGCCAGGGCTGTCTTTACGGGCTGGGTTGGTCAGGAAAGTTCCTAGGTGGGTTGTCTCGGGTTTGGATCGGGCGTGGCTCGAGTGAATTAGGAGATGGCTCGGTGTGTTCGATAAAGGGTCAAAAATGAAAATTATGAAGCTAAAATTTAATCCATGGGTCCACGGGTGTGATTAATGACTTGGAAGGGTAGAATAAATACTAAAAATATTATGTTTAAAGTTTGGGATAAAAATAAAGAGTTTTTGGATTTAATCGGGATTTAATCGCCTCACGAAACGCTAATTAACGAGTTAATTGAAACTCCTAGTTTCAAGCTTTATAAATTATGAAAAAAAATTATTTAAGCTCAAATAATTATTAAAAGTCTAATTTTTTAATTTGGGAATTTTATATTAAGGTTTGGTTTAATTCGGGATTAAAACGCGTTAATACGTCATATTTAAAGATTAAATTAAAAGACCTCGATTTAAGCTAAATAAAAATATGAAAACTCACGTAGGCTTAAATAATTATTTAGGACATGTTAGAGTCAATGAAATTAAGAAAATGTCAAAAACAGGAAATTTTACCTCCAGGGGTAAAACAGTCGTTTTACAACTAGAAATTAGTAAACGTCATGGTAGTGTCCTGAATGCTGTTTATAATGCTAATGTGATTATTTTCAATGATTATGGATGTTTATGAATTTTTATATGTTAAATTATGATTTTTAAATGTCTATGAAATTTTTATGGTTTAATTATGGACATTTAAAAGACATGTTGCATGTTTGGTTTAAAAGAAAAACGTTACACGCATTTTTAAATTTTATAAAGTGATTATAATATGAAAAGTTGAAAGAAGTGAAGTAATTTTGACTAATATGATGATATGTTGGAAATTTCGTGAGTGTTATTGTCTCAGTGGGAGCCCGACGATCGTGTTTCTTTGAATACAGATATGAATATGTATATCAATACGATGATATGTTAGTACGTAAGGCCAAGGCTTAGTTGACCGATGAGAGTGTTGTTGGTGTCCCCGCCGTCTAGTACTGTGGTTACATGTAGATTGATCCATCGCCCAACACGTAGACGTAGACGTTGATGAACACGTAAGTCACAATTAACGATCTGAATTCAATGAAAGGAAAAAAGAATACGTATATGTTGATGATAATATGAATATGAATATGTTGAGGATGATATGAATATATATATGAAACTGTTTATGGAAAATGATCATGAAAATATTTTTAAAGATTATACATCATGAAAATGTTTACGAAAATGTAAATGTTTGAAGTTTATGCTTCTTCATGAAAACGATATTTTAAGTACGAGTATATTTCACTGTTCTATGTGATTTTTATAAGTATTATTTGATATCAAGAATATGATGTGTTGAGTCTTTAGACTCAATAGGTGCGATTGATACAGGTGATTATGATAATAATGTTTATGGAGGTCTTGATGGTTGAATTTGCTGGACTGAAGGTGAAAATAACCCGAGGACCTACACTACTTTTCCGCACTAGTTTACGATTCATGATTTTAAGTTATGTTAAAGATATTTTTAAAACTTTTTTTTATGTTATGTGAGATTTTTGAGAGGTTATAGTATGTGCTATACTTTTCAAATAATATTTTTAGTTTGATAAAACGTTTGACGATTTTATGCTTTAAAATATTTTCTCTTGGATTTTAAATGTTAGTTGGATGTTTTTTTTTTTAAATGGTGTCAAGATATTTTAAAGTATTTAGATATATGTATATTTTGAATTATGGATATTAAGGAGAAAAAAAATTTCTAGCACGATCTAAGAAAACGAATAGCAGAAGTTTCAATAACTATATGCACCTTGTCGTGGAAAGCGTGTAAGAAGAAGAAGAAGAAGCACCTATTGATGTGGCAGAAAAAGAACAGTGACAATGGAGAGATGATAAGGTAGGCTAGAATGATATTATGGTTATATGATATGAAAATAAAGAATTGTAACATTTCTTTGGGAATGTACAAAGATAAGCTGAATTATATTTTTGGGAATGTACCTATAAGATATAAGTTGACTTATATTTTTAGGTATATACCTATGTGATATAAGTTTACTTACAATTTTGGAAATTCACCTATCGAAGATAAGCTTCCGACTTAAGATCAAATGTTTGACTCGAAGATAATAGATTATTTATGAAAATATGATATAAGAATTATATAAGTTTTGATATTCAGATGTAGAATTTTATTTTTGTGTCAATAATTAACGGTATGTACATTAAATTTAGGATGCTAAGTGCTAAATTTAAATATATAGGATTTGTAATATCTTATGAACGTAAGAAATACTATCTATTAAGAAATTTATATTATTTTTAGGTCATTTTCTTATGAAAATAAAGTAAGATATTGATGGGCATCGAGGAATTGTAGCATACATAATAAATTCTGACTGTTCATATAGTACAACAAAAGGGAGAAGATTTGAGGAGAAAGACATCCAACAAAACTTTTTTGTGTTGAAGCATGCTAGGCTCATAGTCTTGATTAAAGAAAGATTTAGTAAAAGAAGAATTATTTGAGGAATTAGTTTCTTTCGTACAAGGTTGAAATAAATTTTAACTAGGTTATAACTCTGGGGACTTGAGTCAATAAGCTGATAAGGAGTTATGTTCTAAGATTCTATATTGGTTTTAAGTTTTGAGATGATAATCATGATAATTTATTCCATTCCGATTTTATTCAGTGTACTACGGGAATTGATTAGTTGGGCAAGAATCAAGCAATGATAGATTATCAGCGAAAGAATGCCAAACTCCAATACAAGAATAAATCGTATTTCATGGCAAGGATAAGGAACAAAAATACTTCATTTCTGCTTCTTAGACTTAGAAAGCCATGGAGTATGGCTTAGAAGTCTAATTAGCAGTAATGAGAGAAGAAAAAGAAGGAATTGATATCAAGTTATAAAATATTCATGTGGTACGAGAGCTCCAGAAGGCAGAAACGTTACTTCCAATTATCTCAGACCGTGAAGTAGAATTCGAAAGTAGATTGATAGCTTATGCAACACTAAAATCTAAGGAACCTTAGCGAATGGCTTCAGTTGAACGCAATGAGCTAAAAGATAGATTCCAATATTTGTTAGACAAAAACAAATCAGACCAAATGCCTATCCTTGAGGATCTTCACTCTTATTGGTACACAAGAATGGTGAAGGTACAAGATATTGTGTCGATATACAAAGAACTCAATAAGATCAAGAACAAATGTCATCTTTCAAGAATAGATGTCCTTTTGAATCAATAAAAGGAGCTAAGATCTTTTCAAAGCTCTATCTAATATCAGACTACTAAAACCAAAGGCCAAGGCTGAGAATGTTCCTAAAACAACCTTAAAAAGAAAAGGTTATGGACACTATGAGTCCATAATAATTCTTTTTGTTATGTCCAATGCTCCAACAATATTCATAGAACTCATTAACAGAGTGTTCAAGAAATTCCTTGACAAGTTTGTCGTAGTATTTATTGATGACATTCTGCATATTCAACAAGTGAGAAAGACCGCAAGGAAGATCTTCGTCTTACTCTGCAAATGCTCAGAGAAAAATAACTATATACTAAATTTAAGAAATGTGAATTTTTACTAAAAAGCGTCACATTCCTGGGTCATATAATCTCTGAAATGAGCATATCAGTGGGTCACAAGAAGGTGGAGACAATCATGGACTGGCCTTGACCGAAAACTGGAATAAAAATTCGAAGCTTTCTAGGATGAGTTGGCTATTAAGAAATGTGTTGAAGGATTTTCTTCCTCCCACCAAGTTCACTCCGAAGAACTCTAAATTCAGTTATAGTGAAGAATGTGAGAAGAGTTTTAGATCCTGAAAAAGAAACTAGCTTCTATGCCATTATTAGTACTTCTCGAATAAGTCATCAATTTCAAGATTTACAATGACGTATCAAAAGAGGATTGTGATGTGTTCTCTTTCAAGAGGGGCAAGTAATTACCTATGCATCAAGGTAATTAAAATTATCTAAGCAAAATTATCCAACACATGATATTGAATTAGCCTCAATTATATTTGTGCCAAAGATCCGGAGAATCAACTTCTTTGGTGTCAAATGTGAGATATTTACCGATCACCAAAGCCTCAAATACCGTTCACACAAAAGGAAATAAACGTGAGACAAAGAAGGTGAATCGGGCTATTGAAAGATTATGACCTAAGACTAACAAGATAGCTAATGCGCGGACTACATAGTGTTACGACAAGAATTTTGTCCAATAGAAACCAAAAATTCTTTTCGATTTTGGAAAATGTTTTCGGGAAGCCATGAGTACCAAGATCACTGCCAGCATGTCTTGTAAATCCCAAACTAAGAATAAAAATACAAACTCTTGAAGATATTCTTAGGGCACGTGCCATAGACTTCAGAGGAAATTGAAGTAAACAACCCCCTTTGATTGAATTTGCCGATAACAATTGTCGTGGAAGTATTGAAATCGGAGAGAAAGATTTCACGGTACCGAATTGTTCAAGTAACTGTTGATAAAGTAGCTTTTAGCAAGTAAAAACTCAAGGCAGCTCAAGATCGACAAAAGAGCTGGGCTAATTTAAAGTGAAGACCATTGGAGTATGAAATCGGCGAGAAAACATATGTTAAAGTTTCCGCTATGAAAGGAGTTGCTCGATTCAGCGAATCTCAAAAGCTATATCCAAGGTATGTCGGACCCTTCAAATTTCCTGAAAGAGTCAGAACCCTAGCTTATCGACTTGCTTTGCTTCCGGACATGTCAAGAATCCACAACGTATTCCACGTTTCGCAGCTAAGAAGATACATTCCCGATCAGTTCGACTGCCTTTGATTATTTAGCGCATTAATTACCAGTTTGGGCATCTTCAGTTTAATTCAGTTGAGTCAATCTCTGCAATCTTTAAAATATTTATTTGTCAAACTCCAAAATTCTAATTCCAACAATTTCCCCCTTTTTGGTGTTATCAAAACATAGAATTCAGGAACTGATAAACTCCATTGTAGATAAATTAACTGTGAAACGTCTGCTTATTCGTTGTCTTAAAAATTACTAGAAATAAACTCTCACATTTTCGTACTTTTGCACCATTTTAAAATAAATCATCCAACTAGTGTTTGGAAATCCAAAGGGAATAGTCAAACCAGAAATCGTAAAATGTTTTACCAAACCTAAAAAGCAATAAATGTTGAAAAGTGTAGCCCATACTAAACCTCTCAAAAATCTCTCAAAAGCATAAATAAAATGTCGTCAAAATCTTTAATGTAAAATCATAAACTTAACTGCGGAAAATAGAAGCGCTGATCCTCAGGTTATGTACATCGACAATCCAGCAAGTCACCCATCAAGACCTCCAATATCATAGTTATTAACATCACCTGCATCATACACACCTAGTGAGTATAAAGAGTCAACACATCATATACTTGATATCAAGTAATGCGCAATACAGTTAACATATAACAGTGAAAAATAATTGTACTTAAAATATAATTTTTTTAATAATGCATAAAATTTAAACTTAAATATTTTCATAAACATAACATGTAATCCTGAGCATATTCATATCCATATTCGTATCCATATTCATATTCATATTCATGTTCGTGTTTGTTGAATTTAGATCGTGATTGTGACCTCGTATTCTTGATCGTATTTGGCGATGCATCCATCTAAATAAAACCACAGTACTGGGCGGCGGGGGACACCAGCAACACTCTCACCGGTCATCTGGGCCCTGGCCAATGTATTAAAATATTCGTATTCGTATCCAAGGAAACACGGTCGTCGGGCTTCCACTGGGACCATAACCCTCACGATATTTCCAACATATTTAGTCACAATCTCTTCACATCCTTCAACATGTTGTATTTCCATCACTTGATAAAAACATTCATATAATATCATTTTTATTTTGAAACCAGGCATGAAACATATATTTTAAATGTCCAATTTAAACCTTAATAATTCATAAACATTTAAAAATCATAATTTCAACATATAAAAATTCATAAACATGTGAAATAATCATATTAGCATATAAAATAGCAAATAGAGCACTGCCATGACGTTTAATAATTTTTCGGTGTAAAAAGACCGTTTTACCCTTGGACGTGACATCTTACGTTTTGGACTTTTTCTTGATTTCTTTGACTGTAACATATCTGTTGGAAACTAAATTCTGGAGTTTGACAAAAACATAAATCAATCGATTAAATCAACTAATACGCGAAAGCAAATTCGGCAGCTGGACTGATCAACTGAAATCAGCTGACACAAACTGATCAGTTGAGAACTGATCAGTTAAAATATTCAGCCGAAAATATTAAAGTCTCTCAACTGAAGATACCTCGGGAAAGATCATTCAACAGACAGAAAGACATATCAGACAGCAACTGAATATGGAAAGCCGCACCACATAGAACAACGTATTTCGGCTATTGAAATTAAAACGCCGTTTTACAATCAATAATGAAGTAGCAATCAAGAACACTGTCCAAGAAATGATGAAGTGGCAATCAACGGATACATAAATTCAAAGTTACCGTTGAAAGATAAGTCTATAAATATGACTAAAGAGCAGTTGAAGAAAAGACGACGATCTATCAATCTCAAACTTGCTATTACTCTGTCAAAATCTCAGCTCACTCTTATTAGATCTATTCGTAGCAATCAAGGCTACAAGTTGAGCAAACTAGCACTCTGTAATATTGATAATTCAATAAGTGCTAAGTTCAGTTACTCACAGAGATCATTGTATTATACTAAGAGTTTCAGTTTAGGCAGTAGATAAGTCCTAACTGAAGTGGGTCTGTACAAGTGTTGTACTCGATCAAAGTCTTTTAGTGAATATCCTATCCTTGAGATAAAAGGGGTGACGTAGGAGTTATTCAAATCTCCGAACATCCAGAAACATATTGTGTTGTCTTTACTTCAGTTTTTCATTTTCAGTTAGATACTCTATCTTTCAATCAGTTTACTTTCCGCAACTGATTATTCAGTTTAACTGATTGTTATTGACCGACGGGATACTTGGTTCAGTTTGTAATAAAACTGAACTACCTTTTTCGAAGAACATTTAAATTCCTAGAAGTGTTTATTCAACCCCCCCTTCTAAACACTCCTTAGTCAATATCCGATCCTATCAAGTGGTATCAGAGCAGGGCATATCCTATCAAAGACTATCTATACTCAATCTGATCACTATGTCCTCATTCAACAAGATTCATATGTTCTCTAGAGAAGATTTCGATGACTGGAAAATCAGAATGCAGGCTCATTTAGCTGCACAAGACGATGACATGTGGTACGTTATAACAGACGGACCCATGAAGATTTTGAAAGCAAACACAGCTGTTGCTATTACTGAAGGGGCACCCCACCGAATTGAAAAACCCAGAGATGAGTGGACTACTGAGGACAAGAGAAAGGCAAATCTAGACAATGTTGCAAAAGACATATTGTATAAGACACTGGACAAAGTAACGTTCAGTAAAATCAAAATGTGCAAAACCGCCAAAGAAATTTGGGAAAAGTTAATTCAACTTTGCGAAGGCAATGAACAAACCAAAGAAAACAAACTTTCAGTTGCTGTGCAGAAGTTCGACAACATCAGAATGAAGATGGGAGAAACAATGCACGAATATGATGAAAGAACCAGCTGTATCATCAACGAACTGAATGCACTTGGAAAAGTGTATACAAATAAAGAAGTAGCGTTGAAAGTAATCAGAGGACTTCCCAAAGAATGGGATGTCAAAACTATGGCAATGAGGGAATCCAAAGACCTAAACAAAGTTGAACTTCATGATTTATTTGCTGACCTGAAAGAATATGAGTTTGAACTTCAAACTCGAGAAGGAGAACCATCTACCCCAGCAGCAACTACTGCCTTGACTGCTGTTAGAAGTGAACCAACTGGTTCAGTTGAGAAAGCTGCTGATCAACTGAGCAATGATGCTATGTCACTATTTATTAAGAAATTTGGAAGATTCATGAGGAAAAATCAAGGAAATTTTCAGAAGAATTATCAAAGAAACAACTCCAGAGAAGAGTCTAATGTATGTTACAACTGTGGCAAATCGGGTCACTTTATTGCTAACTGTCTCAAGCCTAAAAAAGACAATCAAGCCTCAACTGAAAGAAAGAAGAAAGTGTATGAGCATAAGAGGAGATCTAAGGACGACAAGAAGCCTTACAGAAAGAAACATGAAGTACTCCTAGCTGAAGATAGCAAAGCCAAATGGGCAGAAACTGACAGCGAAGAGTCAGAACAAGAAAGTTCTTGCAGTTCTAGTGAGGATGAGGAAGAAGTAAAATGTCTGATGGCTGATAACATAGAAGATCAATCAAGCGATCAGCAGTTATTTGATTTTAGTTCAACTGATTTTACAAGAGAAGAACTCATCTCAACTCTTCATGACATGGTCAGTGAGTATCAAAAGCTTGCTTTATTGTTTGAAAAAACCAGAGCAAAGCAAGATGATCCCAAAGACGATAAAACAAAAACTGATGAATCAGTTGATATGTTGAGTCTGAAAAGGGAGATTGCTGAACTCAGAAATGAAAGAAGCAGGGATCAATTAATGATTCAAAAATTGTTGCTTGAAAATTCAAAGCACAATGAGCTTATTCAGGCTTGGAACAAATCATCTAAAACTTTAACTAATATACAGAATTCTCAGAAATCAGTTGATGATAAAACTGGTTTAGGATTCTGTAGTAAAGATGATTCGTCTTCCCAATATACTCAACCAAAACTGAATATGAACAAAGGGAAATATATTCACTTTGTAAAATCAGTTATGGTACAAGAACAAGCAGAGCCGAGTAAACTGATTGAACAGCCATCTCAGAATATGAATAAAGGCAAGAGATGTGGCATTGGATATAATCCAAAGGGTGAGACTGACTCATGGAGTCAGCAACTAAAAACTCTCAGCAGAAAATATTCAAATAGCTACTCAAACTACTACAACAGTAAGCCAGTTCAGAGAAGATATCGGTTGAACAATCAGTTGAAAAAGGGCAAAACACATGTTGTATCATCCACACACCATACACCAAGCACACACAGACAAGGAAGGACCATATGGAATACAGCAACAGGACGGTCAGTTAAACTGATTCAAGTCTGGATTCCTAAAGGACTAATCAACTTTGGACCCAAATAGAAAAGGGTACCACAATCTTATCTTGTGTTTGATTGCAGATAGCAGGTACAAGCATTGGATCAATATGGTATTTGGACAGTGGATGCTCACGACACATGACAGGAAATTCAAATTTATTATCTCAAATGGTCAAATACACTGGTCCAAACATCAGTTTTGGAGATAACTCCAAAGGTAAAACTGTGGGTAAGGGTAAGCTTATCCATGATAACTTCACCATTAATGATGTTTTATTAGTCGAGAATCTTAAGTATAATCTGATAAGCATTAGTCAGTTATGCGATAATTGATTCTCAGTTCAGTTTGACAAACACTCTTGTTCAGTCAAAAACTCAACTGAAGAGATTATTCTAACTGGTAAAAGAAGTGGAAACACTTACAAAGTCAGCTGGAATGATCAACCTTATGCACCAGTATGTTTTATTGCCTCTAAATCATCTCAAAACTGGTTGTGGCATGAAAGGTTAAATCATTTAAATTTTAAATCCCTTGCCTATCTGAGTAAGCATGAACTTGTAACTGGTTTGCCCAAAATAAATTTTTCAAAAGAAAAACTTTGTTCAGCATGTCAGTATAGAAAATAAGTACGATCTTCTTTCAAAAACAAAAGCTGTAAATCTTCATCCCGATGCTTAGAACTATTGCACATGGATCTCTTTGGTCCAATATCAGTCATGAGCTTAGGGGGAATGAAATACACCTTGGTGGTCGTAGATGACTTTTCAAGATTTACTTGGGTTATATTTCTCAAATCCAAAGACCATACGGCTGCACAACTGATTAAACTCTTTAAAAGACTTTTAAATGAAAAATCAGTTGGGATTGATCGAATCAGATCTGATCGAGGAACTGAATTCATCAATCAAACACTTTCAAGCTTTTTAGAAAATACTGGAATCAAGCATGAGCTCTCAGCAGCAAGAACACCTCAGCAAAACGGTGTAGCTGAGAGAAGGAATCGGACTCTTAAAGAAGCTGCTAGAACAATGCTTGCTGATTCTGGTATTTCTCAAAAATTTTGGGCAGAAGCAGTAAACACTGCATGCTACACTCAGAACAGATCAATGATTAATAAAAATCACATGAAAACACCATATGAGATCTGGCATGGAAGAAAAAGCATAATCACTTACTTCAAAATATTTGGCTGTAGATGTTTTATTCATAACAATGGTAAAAATTATCTAAAAGCATTCGATGTCAAATCTGCAGAAGGAATATTCCTTGGATATTCATCAGTTAGCATAGCTTACAGAGTATTTAATAAGAAAACCTTAAATGTTGAAGAATCTGCACATGTTGATTTTGATGAAACAACACTAATTGATAAGCCAACTGATCAAGTTGAGCTAGCTAATCAATTTACAGATATCAGTCTGGAAGATGGTGACTCAGACAAAAGTCGTAATAATCAAAATATCTTTCATACACCTGAACCTGAGATATTGGATCAACCAGCTGAATTGGAAGCAAATCTTGACAATCAGTTAGTGGAGCAAACTAATGAGAATCAGTTAACAACTGAATCAGCTCCAACTGAAACTGAGAACATTCAGTTAACTAACGAAGAATTTGCTGACGGTGAAGCAACAAATGCTGAACTTAGATGGAAGAAATCACACCCTCCAGAACTGGTAATAGGTAACCCATCTGATCCAGTAAGAACAAGAAATCAGATGCTCAATCTATTTATTCATTCAGCTTTTGTATCTCAATTAGAACCAACAAAAACTGACGAAGCTCTTGCTGATCCTAATTGGATTAATGCAATGCAAGAAGAGCTAAATCAGTTTGTTCATAACAATGTCTGGAACTTAGTTCCAAGACCAGTTTCTAAAACTGTTATAGGTACAAAATGGGTGTACAGAAACAAACTGAACGAAGATGGTTTAGTTGTGCGCAACAAAGCAAGACTAGTGGCACAAGGATATAGACAAGAAGAAGGAATTGATTATGATGAAACATATGCACCAGTTGCAAGACTGGAAGCAATCAGAATATTTCTTGCCTATACATCATTCAAGAACTTTAAAGTCTATCAAATGGATGTGAAAAGTGCATTCCTAAATGGCCAATTACAGGAAGAAGTCTACGTTGAACAACCTCCAGGTTTTGTCAATCATAACTTCCCTGATCATGTCTTTTATTTGAACAAAGCGTTATATGGTCTCAAACAATCTCCAAGAGCTTGGTATGAAACCCTTTCAAAATTCCTAACTGATCATGATTTTTCTGTTGGATCAGTTGATAAGACTTTGTTTAAATTTTCGAAAAATGATCATATCTTACTTGTTCAAATTTACGTTGATGACATTATTTTTGGGTCAACTAACCCCAAATTATGCAAGAAATTTTCCAAGTTGATGCAGGATAAGTTCGAGATGAGCATGATGGGTGAGCTGACATTCTTTCTTGGTTTACAAGTGAAGCAACTGGATTCAGGAACATTTATCAATCAAACCAAATATACCAAGGAATTGCTAAAGAAATTTGGCATGGAATCTTGTTCATCAGCAAGCACTTCAATGAGCTCATCAGTTAAATTAGACACTGATCAAGGGGGAATATCAGTTGAGACGACACTATACAGAGGTTTAATAGATTCCAGCACATCTTTTGAACGCCATGGCTATCAACTTCAACTCAATTATGTCCATTACAGACGCTGATGTAAAGAAAGTATTTCAGCAACTGGAATCAGCAGGCTTAAAACCCTTTTTGGGTCTCTACGCTCAGAAAATTTATCCCAAAGAGCTTCACGACTTCTATTCAACAGGATTCATCAATTCTGATGAAAACATTGCTGCTACCATCAATAACAAACTAATGATCATCTCTGAAGATTCTTTTGGAGATTTATTTTCACTGCCTTCTGATGGGCTAGCAAAAATTTCTGAGATCAAAGCATCGGAAATCGAAGAGATGCAAACTTTACTCTCTGCAGATGGATTGAAAATCAAAGTTTCCGATCCCAAAAAGGAGTTAAAGCACGAGGTGCAACTGCTGGCAGACATTGTAGCCAAAGGGCTTTTGGTGAAGGCTGGGTCGCTTGCTGCTCTGACTCTGGAAAAGTTTCAACTCATCACCGTAATCATGACTGGACGACGAATCAACTGGAAGCATTTTCTATTCACTATTTTGAAGAACATGTTCTCTTCTCCTAAGCAATCCAAAGGTTTTGCTGTCCAGCTCAGTTATCTGCTGAAAAACCAAGGGTTAATTGCTGATGATTCTGACAGATTATCAAGATTCAAGGTGTTCCATGCTAAAAACATTCTACCATCAAAAACCAAATTAGATCTTTCTCCAGAGAAATTCATAAGATCAAGAAGGAAATTGGGGTGGATCAGGCTGCTCCCAAATCAGTCAAAGTTGCCAAGAACTTAAAGAAAAAGTCAAAACGCAAACTGACTCTCAGTGATCCTGATAGTCAGAAGATTCTACCTCTTCAAATTTTTAAGAAACCAAGGACACTGAAGACCAAATCAGTTGATCATGATAAACCCACATCCACTAATCAGGTAATGGATACAGGAGCTCAACAGCAAATCTAGGATGTTTTCTCAAAGGAAGTTTCAGTTGCATCCTTAACTGAGGATCAGTTACCATTATCCTCATTTCTGCCAAACATCACTGCATCCAGCAAATCATCAAAACTTCCAGGGGTCAAAGCTCCACTGATTAGTATCTCACCTTACTCTTCTTTGCCATTTGCCAGACCCACCGGAATAATACTCAGAGAAAATATTGACGCAACTACATCAGGATTAACTATCCCACACATTTTGAGTGACTCCAAGGGCAAGAGTAAACTTCAAGAAGAACCCAGACCCTCGAATGCAATTCAAACTCACATTGACCTCATCTGGCAAGAAGTCAATACATTTGCAGCAGAGAAGCACCAAGTTTTTGAGGAATGGGTCAATTTCAGAGTTAATGTTTTTGCTAAGGAACTGTGCAATAAATCCAAGTTGAAAAGATTTATTGATCTAGAACGACTAGTGTTAAAAACAGTTAAGGCTTCCTCTATTCAGCAAGCTTTACAAAGGAAGAAATATTTCTTTGACTTATCTCGGGAACAAAAGTTGCAGCAAATAGTTGCTGAACTCAGGCAAAACTTTAATCCCCTTAGTCCAACTGCATTCAACGACAAGGCAGTCTATGCTCAATTGAAATAGATCTGATAACACTGCAAGCAGAAATTAAAGACTGGGAAATGGGTCAAGAGCTGATCATCCCAGAAATATCTCAAAAAATTGCTGAAGAAGCTCCAGCTGACAATTCAACCGCAAACCTAGTCAAGGACCTTGCTGGTTATTCATCTCAACCAGAAGGTATTTCATCAATTGCTCCATCTTCATCCAAGACAGCACCTACAACTAATATTCCTAAGATGTATTCTGAGGCTGAGCTGCAATTGGGAAACATTGATGAAGTCATTCAGTCAGTCGTTCAGGAATTTTCTACAGTTGATCACTCTGCTGATCAAATCAATCCGGAGGTCACTATTGCTTTAAAAGAATCTGTACAACCTGATCTATCTACTGATCCGGTTCACCCCACTAATGAGCCAGACACTTTAATCAATCAACCTTTAGAGGCACCAACTTCAGTTCTTTTATCATCTGCTAAACAGAACCCTCCTTCACCACCTCAAGATCTAGATGAAATCACTGCTGATGATATTCCAGTTCAAGGAGAAATAACTGAAACTGATATTTCAGTTCAAAATGTTATTGAATCAGTCTCAACTGATCAAACTTTGGTCACTTCTGAGCACATCTCTAAAGAACCAGGAACATCTTATCAGTCTCCTCCTTCATCTTCTTCAGAAGTTGAACTTATCTTGGAAGAAGTTCAGCACTTACAGAATAATATGGAGCAAATGATCTCTACCATCTCCAAAATTCAGAACACACAACTATCTCACACTCTAAAGCTGGACCATTCACATGCGTCCAACTTAGAGAAACTGAATAAACTTCAAGCCAATATGGACTCTCTTATCCAAACTGTAAAGGATCTGAAGAAGGGACTAGTCAACTCTCTCTCTACAAATCAGGATGTAAACAGTCAAAGAATTGGGCGACTGGAAACTTTCGTCTCAAAGAAGATAGAATTACTGCAAACTTCTTTTACTACTATGGCCACAAGTATCTCCTCAGATGTAAAACTTCTATCCATCGATGTTAGAAGGCTCTCAGACAAAATAGAGATATTTGACAAAAAGGGGGAAAGCAGCTGAAGAAACTGATATCATTTGTCCAGCTAATTTATGATTCAGTTGTGCTGAAGAATTAGTTGAAAAATTAATCAGACTATTATTATCAACTGATATCATTTTCTCAGACTTTATATTATCTACAAGGAACCCAGCTATTCTATGATTCAGTTGCGTAATCTATTATCAACAAAGAGCTGAGTCAAATCTCTTGGTTTTGTCAAACACCATAAAGGGGGAAATTGTTGGAAACTAAATTCTGGAGTTTGACAAAAACATAAATCAATCGATTAAATCAACTAATACGCGAAAGCAAATTCGGCAGCTGGACTGATCAACTGAAATCAGCTGACACAAACTGATCAGTTGAGAACTGATCATTTAAAACATTCAGCCGAAAATATTAAAGTCTCTCAACTGAAGATACCTCGGGAAAGATCATTCAACAGACAGAAAGACATATCAGACAGCAACTGAATATGGAAAGCCGCACCACATAGAACAACGTATTTCGGCTATTGAATTTAAAACGCCGTTTTACAATCAATAATGAAGTAGCAATCAAGAACACTGTCCAAGAAATGATGAAGTGGCAATCAACGGATACATAAATTCAAAGTTACCGATGAAAGATAAGTCTATAAATATGACTAAAGAGCAGTTGAAGAAAAGACGACGATCTATCAATCTCAAACTTGCTATTACTCTGTCAAAATCTCAGCTCACTCTTATTAGATCTATTCTTAGCAATCAAGGCTACAAGTTGAGCAAACTAGCACTCTGTAATATTGATAATTCAATAAGTGCTAAGTTCAGTTACTCACAGAGATCATTGTATTATACTAAGAGTTTCAGTTTAGGCAGTAGATAAGTCCTAACTGAAGTGGCTCTGTACAAGTGTTGTACTCGATCAAAGTCTTTTAGTGAATATCCTATCCTTGAGATAGAAGGGGTGACGTAGGAGTTATTCAAATCTCCGAACATCCAGAAACATATTGTGTTGTCTTTACTTCAGTTTTTCATTTTCAGTTAGATACTTTATCTTTCAATCAGTATACTTTCCGCAACTGATTATTCAGTTTAACTGATTGTTATTGACCGACGGGATACTTGGTTCAGTTTGTAATAAAACTGAACTACCTTTTTCGAAGAACATTTAAATTCCTAGAAGTGTTTATTCAACCCCCCCTTCTAAACACTCCTTAGTCAATATCCGATCCTATCAATATCCCAAATAATTATTTAAACTTAAATTAAAATTCCCAAAATTTTATTTAGCTTAAAAACTAGGCTAATTAATTCGTAATTAGACGTTTTGAAGACGTTTTAATTCCGAAAAATCCCAAACTTTAATATAAAAACTCTAAATTCTAAATTTAATCTTTTTATATTATTTTAGCCCCCATGAACCACGAACCAACCTCTGTGAGCTATTTTTCAATTTATTTAAGTTTGGAAACCCTAATATGACACATAAACTTTGACCCCGAGCCATCTTTCAATTTTCTAGAGTCACCCCCGAACCATTTTGATCAAAACCCTAACCAACATATTAGAGCACCCTACTAGACCCTTGGATCCAAAAAAAAAAACGAAACTGAATCAAAACCGAAGCCCTCACCCTAACCCAAAGCATGACCGAGAACCCCACTAGTGTTAGGACTCTTCCTTTTTGCTTCCAGGACCCTACCAGCGAGCCCAACCCCCAAACCACACCCACTTAGAACCATAAGGACTCGACCTGACCCAGCCTAGGCCCCCTGGACTGAGCCCACAACCCTGCACAAAATCACAGAACCTGCGCACCTCCCTTGAGTGTTCTTGGGTAGGAGTCCTTGCTGTCAAGGACTCCTCCCAAGCCCCTTAGCTCGAGTCCTAGCATGGCTAGGACTCTTCCCTTGAACCCACCACCCTGGCTAGCCCTTGGACATAAGCCAACACTAAGCCCAGCCGTGGAGTACATAACCCGAACTCCTTGTTTCCCATGACAGCATGTTGCTTTCAAATTGTTTCAGATTCGTGTGTGGTGTTTAGGTGGTGTTTTAGGAGTCTAAATTAATGTAGAACAATGCTTGATCAATACCTATATCATGGCAGCCCTTACACCATACAAAAACATGTATTTGGGAATCAAAACTTTGCTTGAAACTTCATGATACTTACAAAAACGAAATTACAAACAGGTGACACTTGTTTTCCACGTTTTCATGAACAAAGAAATATAATATGGTGTGATGATGTTTTGAAAGAAAGAATATGCGTGCCTTTGCGTAATTAACGCACGAAAAAAACCGTTGATGATTTGCGAAGAACGGACAAGAACCTTGGCTTGAATTCCCTTGATCTTTTTCCGAAAATTTCTTCTACTTTGTTGTGTTGTGTGCCGTGTGATATGGTGAAATTTGAGAAAATTGGGCGTGTGAAGTGTAGGGTTTTGGGGAGGGTTTAACATATTTAAATACTAATTAATCACTAACAAGGCTTTAGGCCTATTAAGCCAATAATTTAGGCTTATTAGTCTTAATTAGGATTTAACTAAAACATTAAAATAGTTTTAGTAAAATAAGTTTGTGAATTTAATATCCGGATTGTCAAAAAGTTCGTATTTTTTGTTGAAAAACCAACACCGATAAAATTTACGTCAGGGCGTATAAAATCACCTCAAAACCCCTTATTTTCAAAAATATAAAAAACCAACACCCATATTTTAAATAATTAAAATAATTATTTAATAAAAACATTTTACGTTTTTCGGCCCTCGGTCTCCGTTCTTCATTCGCAACTTGAATAATCTTTAAAAATACTGTTTTATGCATAATGACAATTAAATCTTATTTAACATATAATCATGCATGTCACATAATCATTTAAGCAATTAAATCAATTAATTACTTATTTTCATATTTCCTAGATTTGCATGCAGTTGGATTACGTCGTATTAATTTTGGACCTTACAATTCCTCCCCCCCTTAAATAAAATCCCGTCCTCGAAATTAGAACTTACCAAATAATTCTGGATAGCGACTCTTCAAGTCCCTCTAGGTTTCCCAAGTAGCTTCTTGATAAAACTTAAAATTAATAATTTATTATATGTTAAAACCTGTATTTTAAAATTTTAAGTTTCATTAAAATTATAAATTATGTTATTTTAGTATTGTTTGTTTATATTTAAATGTCTTACTAAATTTGTTTTATTTTCAGTTTTTTTTACGTGTTGGTAAAATAATGATAACTCAAGCTAGAAAATTCAAATGAAGGTGACTCAAACATGGTTGGAATCCTTGAGAAGTTATCTACAACTTTGCAGAAGACATGATTGCCTAAAAAGCTCATTAAGATGATCAAATTGTGCAAAGATCAAAAGGAGGACACATTTACTTTTACTATGACCATCATTTAGTAAAAAATTCATAACTATTTCAATATTTATCCAAATGAGGTGAATCAAGTGGCCAAACTCATCTACACAAAATTCCCACATGTTTGTGGCCTTAATCAGAGTCAGAGTGGTGAGAAAAGTCGTGGAACAAGGCATTGAAAGAAGGGACATGGAATTGGAGTTGAGGAGACAAAGAATACTATTACAACTACATGGCATTAATAGAATTTTTGACCCTTTCTCTCATTTGGCCTATAAATAGAGGCCTTGTGCTAGATTGAGAATCATTCTATTTCATTGTAAAATATAGTGTGAGTGTGTATCAAAGTTCTAAGTTCCAATATATTTTCTTTCATGTTCTCAACTATGAGTGATATTTTAGTATTGATCAAAAGTAAACTTATGGCAAGCTAAATCTATTATGTCAAGGTGAAGAGGATGCATTCTTGGTGAAGTAAGATTGTTTATATTTTGTATATTCTTTCTTTATTTCTTTTCATTTAGCTAACTTATTTTTATTGTAGGTATAAAAATGAATTATTTGTTGTTATCAATTTACATCAAATGCTTGATACCATTAAAGTGGTTATCTTGATTTGTTGTTTAATTTTGATACAATAAATATTTCATCACTTATTTTTATATATATTTATATAATAATATCATAATATTTCATTTAGACGATAGCGTGGCTCTGCCGGTTGTTTTAAATGAAATATTATGATTTAATACTAACATCTAACAATCTAACAGTTACTTTATCGCAACTAACTTTTATTTTTCGCATCTAACTTTTACTTTCTCGCAACTAACTTTTACTTTTCCGCAACTAACATTTACTTTATCGCAACTAACTTTTACTTTACTGCAATTAACTTATTAAATCAATATATTTCATTTAGGCAATAGCGTGGCTCTGCCGGTTGTTCTAAATGAAATATAATGATTTAATCTAACATTTACTTTATGCAATTATTTATTTATATAGTTATAATATAATCATAGGTACCATATATAAAATATCGGTTAATTCAGTATTTTCTATATTGGGAACTATATTATATTATGTATGTGTTTAATTTTCTTGGAACCATTATTTATGGTGGTTTCTTTTGTTTTACTTAAACAATATTATATAAACCAAGAATAAATCCTCAAGCCTTGACAATATTTATAATTTGTAAACTTCAGTCTTGCATTTGGTAATCTATAAATTAATAAATTTAAACTCAAAATAACCTCTCTGTGGATCGATCTCGTACTTACGAAATATATTACTTGCAGACAACCTACACTTGGGTGAATTATTATTTAAGTAGTAGCAAGTTTTTGGCGCCGTTGCCGGGGAGGTATAAATTAAGTTTATATTTGTTATTTATGTTTTATTTATAAGTATTGTGTGTTTTTACTTGTATGAGTGTTTGGAGTCGAAAAAAAAGTGGTAGACTTATTCGAGTATCTGAAAATAATTTAAATATGGATGATAATTCAAATAATCAAGATAATGATAATAATAATAATAATAATAATCAAGAACATGATCAATTAAGAACACTTAGGCACCATATGAACCCTATTAGAACTAGTGCCCCATCTTGTTTAGTTTTTCCTCCCGATGCATCTAATTTCAATTTTAAACCTCAAATTATTCAACTTTTACCAAATTTTCATGGCTTAGATTCTGATAATCCATATTTACATCTAAGAGAATTTGAGGAAGTTTGTAACACTTATAATGATCAAAATTGTAGCATGGATGTAGTTCGATTAAAGCTTTTCCCTTTTTCTTTAAAAGATAAAGCTAAAACATGGCTACAAAATTTAAGATCAAGTTCAATAAGATCATGGGAAGAAATGCAACAACAATTTCTCAAAAAGTTTTTCCCTTCCCATAGAACAAACTCTTTTAAAAGACAAATTACAACTTTTTCTCAAAAACAAGGAGAAACGTTTTATCAATGTTGGGATAGATATAAGGAATTACTTAATACATGCCCACATCATGGTTTTGAAACATGGAGAATAGTTTCTCACTTTTATGAAGGTCTAATACCTAAAGATAGGCAAATGATAGAATTCATGTGTAATGGAACTTTTGAAGATAAAAACCCAAATGAAGCTATGGAATATTTGGATTATTAGCAGAAAATGCTCAAAATTGGGATAATATAGGCACAATAGAACCACCAACAACTAAAAACAATAATTCAACAAATGGGGTTGGTATCTATAATCTTAAAGATGATACAGATATTCAAGCTAAACTTGCATCTTTAGCAAGAAAAATTGAGTCATTAGAAATGAAAAAGAGTGGTCAATTAAAAAGTATTCAAGAAATTGTTTGTCATATATGTGATACACATGATCATGCTACAAAAGATTGTCCAACATTACCTTCATTTAAAGAATGTCTCCATGAACAAGCAAACTATGTTAACAATTATAAAAAACCAATACTAGATCCTTTTTCACCATCATATAATCCGGGATGGAAAAATCATCCTAATTTTAGTTGGAGGAATGATAATAATGCACAACCGTCACAACAATATTTTCAAAATAACCAAAATCATCAAGGTTATATTCCTTATGTTACACCTCCAAGAAAAAACTTTGAAGATGTAATTCATGCATTTATCCAAAAGCAAGAGTCTATCAATATTCAAAACAGTCAATCTATTAGTGATTTGAAAGAAACTCTTGCAAAATTTGCATCTGCACTTAATATTCATGAAAAAGGAAAATTTCCATCTCAACCTCAACCTAATCCTAAAAATCAAAATCAAGAATTAAAAAATGAAAAAATTGATCAAATAAAATCTGGTATTACCCTTAGAAGTGGTAAAATAGTTAATGGTCCATATAGTAATGAAAACAAGGATCATTTAAAATCAAAGAGTAAGGATGATAATCCTGATACTTTTGAGAATGATGATACCTTAAATTTTAAGAATAATATGGTGAATGATAAATCATCTGAAATAGTAAATAAGTCAAATAAACCTCCACCATTTCCTCATGCATTAACAAATCATAAAAAACAAAAAAGTGATTCTGATATCTATGAAGTTTTTAAACAAAGGAAGATAAATATTCCATTATTAGATGCTATTAAACAAGTACCTTCTTATGCAAAATTTTTAAAAGACTTATGTACTGTGAAGAGAAAATTGCATGTGAAGAAAAAAGCATTCTTGGCTGAACAAGTAAGTTATATTCTTCAAAATAATTCTAGTTTAAAATATAAAGATCCTGGTTGTCCAACAATTTCATGTATTATTGGAGAAAATAAAATTAAAAAAGCTTTGTTGGATTTGGGAGCAAGTGTGAATTTACTTCCTTATTCAGTTTATGAAAAACTTAATTTAAGAGAATTAAAACCCACTTCTGTTACTCTTTTACTGGCGGATAGGTCAATCAAAATACATAGAGGTATTGTAGAAGATGTGTTGGTTCAAGTTGATAAATTCATATATCCTGTAGATTTTATTGTTTTAGATACACAACCAATAGAAGTACATAATGAAATTCCAGTAATATTGGGACGACCATTTCTAGCAACTTCAAATGCTTTAATTAATTGTCGAAATGGAATAATGAAATTGTCTTTTGGAAATATGACTCTAGAACTTAATGTGTTTAATTTATATAAACAACCAAGTATTGATGAAAATGAAAATGAAGATGATAATGAAATTCAAACAATTGTGGAAGAAAATATACAAGAAGAAAACTTAAATCAACAATGTGAAGTCTTTTCAGTAGAAAGTTTGGAGTCTGAAAATAATTTTAAAGAAGATGATAATACAAAACTTGAATTAAAAGCTTTACCATTAGAATTGAAATATGTATTTCTTGGTCAAATCAAGAAGAAAATTTAATTCAATTACTTAAAAAATATAAAAATGCAATTGGATGGACTTTGAAAGATATAAAAGGTATGAATCCTTTAATTTGTATACATAAAATTCACTTGGAAGAAAATGCTAAAACGTATCAACAACCGCAAAGAAGGTTAAATCCACTTATGAAAGAAGTTGTTAAGAATGAAGTATTAAAACTATTAGACGCTGGAATTATCTTTCCAATCTCAGATAGTAAATGGGTAAGTCCAACACAAGTAGTACCTAAAACGTCAGGCATCACTGTTATAAAAAATGAAAAAGGAGAGTTATTACAAACTAGGATTCCATCTAGTTGGCGTATGTATATTGATTATAGAAAATTAAATGATGCAACTAGAAAAGATCATTTCCCAGTACCATTTTTAGATCAAATTCTAGAAAAAGTAGCAGGAAATTCTTATTACTGTTTTCTTGATGGGTATTCGGGGTATTATCAAATACCTATATCATTAGAAGATCAAGAAAAAACTACTTTTACTTGTCCTTTCGGAACTTTTGCATTTAAAAGAATGCCATTTGGTTTATGTAATGCTCCGGCTACTTTTCAAAGATGCATGTTAAGTATTTTCAGTGATATGATTGAAGAATATGTAGAAGTTTTTATGGATGATATAACTGTTTTTGGAAACTCATTTGAAAATTGTCTTAAAAATCTAGAAGAAGTATTAAAAAGATGTGAAGAAAAAAATCTTGTTTTAAATTGGAAAAAATGTCATTATATGATTAAATCTGGGATTGTCTTAGGACATGTGATATCTGAAAAAGGAATTGAAGTTGATAAAGCCAAAGTTGATGTTATTTCTAATTTAACATCACCAAAAACAGTCAAAGAAGTTCGATCATTTTTGGGTCATGCAAGATTTTATAGAAGGTTTATAAAAAATTTCAGCATAATATCTAAACCAATGTCAAATCTTTTAACAAAAGATACACAATTCGAATGGACTCAAAAATGTGAAAATGCTTTTAAAAAAATAATTAATCTTTTAATTACATCACCTATTTTACAACCTCCAGATTGGTCTTTACCATTTGAATTAATGTGTGATGCAAGTGATTATGCTATAGGAGCTGTGTTAGGACAAAGAAAAGAAGGAAAACCTTATGTAATCTATTATGCTAGTAGAACCTTAAATAGTGCCCAAATAAATTATTCAACTACTGAAAAAGAATTACTTTCAGTAGTATTTGCATTAGATAAGTTTCGATCTTATTTAATTGGTTCTACTACTATTGTTTACACTGATCATTCTGCCATAAAATATTTATCAAATAAACAAGATGCTAAGCCAAGATTAATACGGTGGATTTTATTGTTACAAGAATTTGATATTATAATTAAAGATAAAAAAGGAAAAGAAAATGTTGTAGCCGATCATTTATCTAGAATAATGACTGAATCATCTCATAATGAAATACCAATAAATGAAAATTTTCCAGATGATCAGTTGTTTTATGCTACTATTATGCCATGGTTTGCTAACATTGTAAATTTTCTTGTGACAAATAAAATGCCTTCTCATTGGAATTCACAGGATAAGAATAAATTCTTGATAGAAGTTAAAAAATTTTATTGGGATGATCCTTACTTATTTAAGTATTGTCCTGACCAAATTTTTCGACGATGCATACCCGACAATGAAGTAAGTAATGTTATTAAATTTTGTCATTCTGAAGCATGTGGAGGTCATTTTTCATCCAATAAAACAGCTACAAAAATCTTACAATGTGGATTTTATTGGCCGTCTTTATTCAAAGATACGCATTTATTTTGCAAATCTTGTGAAAATTGTCAGAAGATGGGATCAATTTCAAAACGAAACATGATGCCTTTAAATCCAATCATAATTATTGAAATATTTGATAGTTGGGGGATAGATTTTATGAGTCCATTTCCATTATCTTTTGGATATACATACATTTTAGTCGCTGTTGATTATGTTTCAAAATGGATTGAAGCGATTGCATGTAGAACTAATGATCATAAAGTTGTTATAAAATTTTTAAAAGAAACTATTTTTAGTCGATTTGGAATACCTAGGGCAATAATTAGTGATGGGGGAAGTCATTTTATAAATAAATCATTTTCTTCTTTATTAAGAAAATATAGTATTACACATAAAGTTTCTACCCCATATCATCCTCAAAGTAATGGTCAAGTTGAACTTGCAAATAGAGAAATAAAACAAATTTTAGAAAAAACAGTTAATTCAAATCGAAAAGATTGGTCTTTAAGATTAACTGATGCATTATGGGCATATAGAACTGCATTCAAAACATCATTAGGGATGTCACCATATAGGTTAGTTTTTGGTAAGCATTGTCATTTAACGGTTGAACTTGAACATAAAGCTTATTGGGCAATTAAAGCATTTAATATTAATTTAGATGATGCATCTAAATTAAGAAAATTGCAAATAAATGAACTTGAAGAATTAAGAAATGATGCATATGAAAATTCAAAGATTTATAAAGATAAAACTAAAGTCTTTCATGATAAAAATATTATGAGAAAGTCATTTGAAATTGGACAAAAAGTTTTGCTTTATAATTCTCGTTTGCATTTATTTCCAGGTAAACTAAGATCGAGGTGGTCAGGACCATTTATAGTCAAACTTTTTTATCCTCATGGTGCTGTTGATATTGAAAATCCTAAAAATAATGACGTGTTTAAAGTTAATGGGCAAAGACTTAAGCCTTTTATAGAAAATGAAATTCTTAATGATGAGTTTATGCCTTTATATGATCCACAATAGTTGTTTGATATTTTTATTTTGTTTTGCAGATTCTAGTTCATTTCCCGGTTAAGTGGCGGATAACGGTACTCCGTGACTGTTTAAGTCGGTTTCTTCAGTTTTCCCAAAATAATTGAAAAATATATAATAATAATAATAATATGGATGCGTGTATTATGAATCTTCGTAAATATTTTGCTTGTTTACCTGATAATGCGTTGAAAAAAATTTATAAAGCTAGATGTGAGCGGCTAAGGTTGATGATGTCATATGGCATACCGAGTGATGTCCGTTTGATAATTGCAGCAAAAGTCCGATTGGTTGGGGAAGCAAGTGAAATAATAATAAGACATATGCCAGGATTTGGTAAAAGCACATATGCTAAAAAGCGAAGAGCTAAACGTATAGGTGGATGTTATAAATGTGCAAGGTGGACTTGTAATGGGAAATGCAAAAATGTTGGAAAGACGTCAATGAATAGAGAAGATAAAATTTTATTCATTAAGAATGGTCTGAGTAAAGAGCCTTTGGATAATTTTCTAGAGGTTCTTGATACTCATTCTAGTGGGTACGTGCAAAATGAACTTCTTAAACTATGGTGGCAATTTCAACATGAGGAATATCAATATGGACGGTGGAATCAGCCTTACAAAGATCCTACTGTAGTAACGCATGTCTATTTAGATAAGTAAATATATATATACAATCTCGTCTTGGGAATCTGACGTTAAAAGACCCTGTTTGCCAATTTATAAGAAAATTGGATGGGAAGCATATCCTCGACTCATAGAAGACGTTGAAGTCGTTACTGAACGTAAAATCAGAGGAAGATGTGAGCCACAATCACAACTACGCTGTATATATTTGTTTTAATTTTGTCATTTTTATTTTCTTTTAATAATAATAATTTCCTGTTCAAATATTGACTTTTGGCATGTTACGCTTATAAATTCATATGCTGTGATCTAACAATTACAGAAAACATATTTCTCAACATGTCAACGTCCACGGTAAGTAAAATAAAAAATATTTGTGTATTTTGTGGATCTAGTGCAGGAAAAGATTCAATTTATGAAGAAGTAGCAGAAAAGCTTGGAATAGCACTTGCTAAAAACAAGATTCATTTGGTATATGGTGGTGGTGAAGTTGGCCTCATGGGAAAAGTTGCAAAAGCTACGCATGCAGGTGGAAGTGAAGTCTTAGGCATTATTCCGATTACCTTAGCCAATCTTACAGGACCAACAATAGGAGAAGAAATGAAAGTGGACAACATGTATGAAAGAATTACTCAAATGATTGAACATTCAGATGCTTTCATTGCTTTACCAGGAGGTTTCGGTACTTTGGAAGAAATATTTCATACTGTTTGTTGGGCACGATTAAATATCCACAATAAGCCAATTGGTTTGTTAAATGTTAACAATTATTATGATAAATTGTTATCGTTTCTTGATGATGTTGTGGAACAGGGATTTATTTCATTAGCTTCGCGAAGGATGTTAGTTTCTGCTACAAGTGAAGGTGAACTTATTAATTTACTGCAAGGATTTAGTCATGAACCAGATCCATTCTTATCTCAACTTAATTGGCCAACATCCAAGAGTAAGAAAAGAAAATTCATGTGATGCTAAACTTGCGATTCAACGGTATGTTTTTAATGTTTTTTTTTAAGGTATGAATAATTTCTTCTTCTTCTTCTTCTTCTTAGTTTTTTTTTATATAAAAATAAAAATATGTAGTAATAATAATAATACTTTTTAGTTCAATGTCGAGTAAGGTGTCAGTAAAATGCACCTGAGACGCATTAGTTAATAATTATCGGAAAATCACAATACACTAGATTTTAATATTCATTATATTCAAATTACAGACTACAAGAAAAATTAGTTTTCATATGTACCAATTTATATACATATATATTTTGATCAATTAATATAAAATATATAATAGATGTGTTTATTTATTTACATATATGTATATATTTGTGTGTGTTTTCAAATAAAATAATTTCTAAAATTTTTATAAGAATATAGCTAAAAGATATGATTTGTATGTTTGTTAACATGTATAATTGAAAGAATTTTTGGTAAAAGTATAATATATACTCACACATCTTTTGTGAGTAAGTGGTGAGAAATGAGAAAATAATTAATAAACTTTTATTGATTATTAAAAAATGGTTAATTACAAGAATATAATTCCCCTAAAAAAAATATTTATTGAAAAAAAAAAGAAAGAAAAGATGTAAATAAATAACGGACTGCAAAATACTTTATTCATTGTAATATTTGTTTTTTTTCAAGATTTGATTGATGTACTATCAATGTGTTCTTAATAAAAAAAAAAAAACAAACAAAAAGATTTGTTTGTGCTAGATAAGTTTCAAAGATAGTCGAATGTATCTGTTATATAAATGTTTATATATATATAGATATTTTTGGTAAAATGTTTGGATAAAAAAAAAGTTTATGTTATTGTAAAATTTTGCAGTCACGTTATTAAAAAAAAAATAGAAAAAAAAAGATAAAAAAAAAGAAAAAAAAAAAGAAAAGAAATGGGATTTTATTCTTTGTAAATTTTCCTATTTTGTTTTCAATATTAGTTTATTTAATTGTCTGCTTTAATACTTAGCCTTTTTCAATGAGAGTTAATATTCATTCCAACTCCATGAGTGAAAACTAGCTATTCATAAAATATTTTGACCTGAAAGAATATATGGAGTTGAGGCTTTTACAAAAATATTCTGTATATTGTACATGTTATGGTGAGTGGCGTGAATTATCTTTTTGACTATATTATTATAAATAAATTTAGAAATTTATTAATCATATATATTGTTATGTTATATATTATGTAAAAATAAGAATAAAAACACATCAAATTATATATTATTATATTAAATGAAAAGTGTGTATATATATATATATATATATATATATATATATATATATATATATATATATATATATATATATATAAATCGGTATATGAGTTTGTTTTTAAAATGAATATGTTTGTATTTGAATATATAAAAGGAATAAAGAATCTAGGTTGTGACTTTCCGATAAATTTTATTACTAAGGGACTAGTAATAAGATAGTGTGGGGGTGTGATGAAACTTAAAATTAATAATTTATTATATGTTAAAACCTGTATTTTAAAATTTTAAGTTTCATTAAAATTATAAATTATGTTATTTTAGTATTGTTTGTTTATATTTAAATGTCTTACTAAATTTGTTTTATTTTCAGGTTTTTTTACGTGTTGGTAAAATAATGATAACTCAAGCTAGAAAATTCAAATGAAGGTGACTCAAACATGGTTGGAATCCTTGAGAAGTTATCTACAACTTTGCAGAAGACATGATTGCCTAAAAAGCTCATTAAGATGATCAAATTGTGCAAAGATCAAAAGGAGGACACATTTACTTTTACTATGACCATCATTTAGTAAAAAATTCATAACTATTTCAATATTTATCCAAATGAGGTGAATCATGTGGCCAAACTCATCTACACAAAATTCCCCACATGTTTGTGGCCTTAATCAGAGTCAAAGTGGTGAGAAAAGTCGTGGAACAAGGCATTGAAAGAAGGGACATGGAATTGGAGTTGAGGAGACAAAGAATACTATTACAACTACATAGAATTAATAGAATTTTTGACCCTTTCTCTCATTTGGCCTATAAATAGAGGCCTTGTGCTAGCTTGAGAATCATTCTATTTCATTGTAAAATATAGTGTGAGTGTGTATCAAAGTTCTAAGTTCCAATATATTTTCTTTCATGTTCTCAACTATGAGTGATATTTTAGTATTGATCAAAAGTAAACTTATGGCAAGCTAAATCTATTATGTCAAGGTGAAGAGGATGCATTCTTGGTGAAGTAAGATTGTTTATATTTTGTATATTCTTTCTTTATTTCTTTTCATTTAGCTAACTTATTTTTATTGTAGGTATAAAAATGAATTATTTGTTGTTATCAATTTACATCAAATGCTTGATACCATTAAAGTGGTTATCTTGATTTGTTGTTTAATTTTGATACAATAAATATTTCATCACTTATTATTATATATATAGATATATATAGATATATATATATATATTTATATAATAATATCATAATATTTCATTTAGACGATAGCGTGGCTCTGCCGGTTGTTTTAAATGAAATATTATGATTTAATACTAACATCTAACAATCTAACATTTACTTTATCGCAACTAACTTTTATTTTTCGCAACTAACTTTTACTTTCTCGCAACTAACTTTTACTTTTCCGCAACTAACATTTACTTTATCGCAACTAACTTTTACTTTACTGCAATTAAATTATTAAATCAATATATTTCATTTAGCCAATAGCGTGGCTCTGCCGGTTGTTCTAAATGAAATATAATGATTTAATCTAACATTTACTTTATGCAATTATTTATTTATATAGTTATAATATAATCATAGGTACCATATATAAAATATCGATTAATTCGGTATTTTCTATAGTAGGAACTATATTATATTATGTATGTGTTTAATTTTCTTGGAACCATTATTTATGGTGGTTTCTTTTGTTTTACTTAAACAATATTATATAAACCAAGAATAAATCCTCAAGCCTTGACAATATTTATAATTTGTAAACTTCGGTCTTGCATTTGGTAATCTATAAATTAATAAATTTAAACTCAAAATAACCTCTCTGTGGATCGATCTCGTACTTACGAAATATATTACTTGCAGACAACCTACACTTGGGTGAATTATTATTTAAGTAGTAGCACTTCTTCTTCCGAGTGATTCAGCCACTTGACCTTTACAATTGGAATGACTTTATTTCGCAATCTTTTTTCTTGCCTTGCCAAGATTTGGACAGGTATTTCTTTATATGTCATATTTGGCGTTAATTGAAGAAGTTCATAGTTTAGTACATGTGACGGATTTGACATGTACTTCCGCAGCATTGAAATATGGAACACATTGTGAACTCCTGAAAGCGCTGGTGGCAATGCCACTCTATAAGCTAGTGTCCCAATTCTCTCAAAAATCTCGAATGGAACAATAAATCTTGGACTAAGCTTGCCTTTCTTGCCAAAGCGCATAACACCCTTCAAAGGTGCTATTTTCACAAATACATGGTCGCCCACTACAAACTCTAAGTCCCTTCGTCTCTTGTCTGCATAACTCTTTTGTCAGTTTTGTGCAGTCTTAATTCTATCACGAATTTTGACTACGAGCTCGGTAGTCTCTTCAATCACATCTGGACCAATCTCTCTTCGTTCACCAACCTCATCCCAATGAATAGGAGATCTACATTTTCTTCCATAAAGTGCCTCAAAAAGAGCCATCCCGATTGATGATTGGTAGCTATTATTGTAGGTGAACTCCACTATAGGTAATTTTGGTTCCTAACTGCCTTGGAAATCAACAACACATGCTCGCAGTAGATCTTCCAAAATCTGTATAACCCTTTCGGACTGACCTTCGGTTTGAGGATGAAATGTTGTACTGAATAATAACTTGGTCCCCATTGCTGAATGCAGACTTTTCCATTTGTGAATCTCGGATCTCTATCAGAAACAATAGATACAGGAATCCCATGCAAACGAACTATTTCTCCAATATATAAGTCGGTGTACTGAGTCATGCTGAAAGTCGTATTAATAGGTAGAAAATGCGCTGTTTTCGTAAGATGATCAACTATCACCCATATAGCATTTAATCCCTTAACAGTCTTAGGCAATACCACAACAAAGTCCATAGTGATATTTTTTCATTTCCACTCGGGAATAGGGAGTGGCTTCAATTTCCCCACTGGTCTTTGATGCTCTGCCTTAACTTGCTGACAAGTCAAGCACTCGGATACAAATCTCAAAATGTCCCTCTTCATGCCTGGCCACCAATATAACAACTGCCAATCCTTGTACATTTTTGTGCTCTCCGGATGAATGGATTATGGTGAGTTATGATCTTTCTTCATAATAAGATCTCTCAAAGAATCGTCTCTAGGAACCCATAACCAATCTCGATAACGAACTATACCATCCACCTCTAAATATAATCTCCGACCTTTGGCTTCATCTCTAGCTCTGCATTTTTGCAATTCCTCATCGGTAGACTATCCATTTCGAATTCTGTCTCTCAAAGTCAACTGCACTGATAATGTGGCAAGATTAGGGGCCTCGCCCTTAGCATAAATTGTAAGCTCAAACCGCTGTATCTCGGACTTCAACAGTCTTTGAAGTGATAATTGAGTGATAATTGCTGCTTTTCTACTCAATGCGTATGCCACAACATTAGCTTTTCCCGGATGGTAGCTAATCTCACAGATAGTCTTTTACTAACTCAAGCCATCGGCGATGTCTCATATTCAATTAATTTTGGGTGAAGAAGTATTTCAAACTTTTATGATCGGTGAATATTTTGCACGTCTCCCCATAGAGGTAATGTCTCCAAATCTTCAGTGCAAAAACTACTGCTGCAAGCTCAAGATCATGAGTAGGGTAGTTTTTCTCGTGAATTTTCTGTTGTCTCGACGCATAGGTGATAACTCGGTCATTTTGCATCAGAACTACGCTCAAACCAAGTTTAGATGCATTAGTAAAAAGAACATACTCCCCTTGCCTTGACGTCATAAACAATATTGGCGTTGTAATCAAGGCTTGCTTCAACTTATCAAAACTGTCTTGACACTCGGATCCCCAAATAAACTTTGCATTCTTCTTAGTCAAAGATGTCAAAGGCACTGCAATAGATGAGAATCCCTTGATGAATTTGCGATAATAGCCAGCTAGTCCCAAGAAACTACGAATCTCGGTAACACTCTTCGGTGCTGGCCACTCTTTCACTGCTTCCACTTTACTTGGATCAACTTCGACGCCATCACTAGAAATTATGCGGCCTAAGAAAGCTACTTTATCAAGCCAAAACTCGCACTTGCTGAACTTTGCATATAGCTAGCTTCATGTCTTGCAGTACTTGCAGTGCTGTCCTCAAATGACGATTATGCTCCTCTTTATTCCTTGAATAGATCAATATATCATCAATGAAGACTATAATAAACTGATCCAGATACGGCTGAAATACGCGATTCATGAGATCCATGAAGATCGCTGGCGAATTGGTCAGCCCGAATGGCATGACCATAAACTCATAGTGCACATATCTCATACGAAATGATGTCTTGTGAACATCCGACTCTTTAACTTTCAGCTGATGGTATCCAGAACGAAGATCAATCTTAGAAAATATCGATGCTCCTTGCAACTGATTAAATAAATCTTCAATTCTTGGCATTGGATACTTATTTTTTATAGTGACCCTATTAAGATCTCGATAATCAATGCAAAGGCGCATACTACCATCTTTCTTCTTCACAAATAATACCGGTGCACCCCATGGAGAATAACTAGGGCGAATAAAACCCTTGTCTAACAATTCTTGGATTTGATCTTTTAGTTCTTTCATTTCGGCAGGTGCTAGACGATAAGGAGCTTTAGATATTGGAACAGTGCCCAACATTAAATCAATAAAGAATTCCACTTCACAATCGGGTGGGATACCAGAAACGTCTTCGAGAAAGACGCTAGGAAAATCCTAACAATATCGACATCCTCAAATTTCTGACTGATAGGAGCGTGTATGGTCGTGACACATGCTAGAAAAGCTTGACATCCATGCTTAATGAGCTTCCTTGCACATAGACAAGAGATGATGTGCGGCACTTGCTTGTTTCTCGCCGCCTCAAAGACAAAGGATTTGCCACTAGGCGGTCAAATAGACACTGATTGCTGACTAAAATCAATCGAAGCTCCATTTGCTGATAGCCAATCCAACCCAAGTATGATAACAAATTCGGGCATAGGAAGCACAATAAGATCTGCCCAAACCACATCCTTGCATAAACAAAGCTCAATATTTTTTATAGTTCTAGATGTGAGCATTTGATCACCGAAAGGAATAGAAACTTTGAAAATCAAACCCATATCTTGTGGAGTAACATTCAGTCTTTTGATGAAGGTTTCATATATGAAAGAATATGTAGCCCCTGAATCTAGCAATGCATAGGTAGCTACTCCTTGAATGATAATCCTCCATGCGGCGAAAACATATTTTAAATCTTTTCATGTGGAAGCTTAAGGATTTACTATCATTAATTTCCAAAAGTTATATGAAGATTGCGTGTTGAACTTAAACATTTCTTGAAAAATTGTATTTTAGCCCTTCAATTTTCGGAATTTCGCATTCTAGTCCCCAAAATTTTGAATTATTGCAAAACAATCCTTATATTTTTGGAAATTTTTAATTTGACCCCATTAAGTTTCGAAAATTGGATTTGTGTCCCTTAAGAATTTGATAATCCCATTTAGATCCCATATCCCTTGGTTAATTGCATTTTGGTCCCTTTATTAAAGAAAAATTCATTTTAGATCCCTAAAATTTCGAAAGTTGCAATGAATCCAATATTTATGATTTTTTTTCTTTAATTTGGCCCTAAAACTTTTTATTGGAAATATCTCATCCTTCACAAAAATTAAGGCACAAAATACATACAATTTACTATGGTTTCTAAAATCATATCTTAAATTCCAACTAAGATAGAACATGCAACCTAATTTCTACTAGGTTAAATCTTGTTCCCAATTACATTCTAATAACCAATTTAACATTTCATGCAATAAAGGCAATATAAAAATGTTAAATGACTAGGTTACGCGTGATAAGCGTAGTTTCTGCCTCTTCGGCTTCCTTTGCGTTCATAGCATAAGCTAGCCCAACGGTAGGTGCAGTCTTCTTTGGGCAATCAATAGCTTTGTGCCCTTCTTCCTTGCCTATGAAGCAATTAGTAGAACCCCACACACGTGGTCCATAGTGTAGACGATTGCACTTCTTGCATGGTTGTCCTTCCACTGGTTTTGGTGCTGCGGGTGGTGGCTTTTGTTGTCTTTGCTTCTTGACCGGACCTTGGGGCTTTTGAGGCCCTTGAAGTCAAGGAGGACCCGTATATGGCTTCTTGTTAGGCTGATTATTATTCTGATGTAGTTGCCTCTTACGCTGTAACTCAAAGTCAATGTCCTTCAAGGATTGCTCAGACTGGTATGCATAAGTAATGGCAGTAGCATAATCCACAGGACGCAACATCATAAAATTATTCCGTATGGTAGGCCGTAGACCATCCATGAAGTGTCTAAGCTTCTCTTTAGCATCCCTGGCAATCATGGGTACAAAGTGACAACTCATATCAAACTTCTTCACAAAATCAGCAACAGTAGTGTTTCCCTGACGGAGTCATAAATTCCATCTTTATTTGCCCTCTAACATCAGCAGTAAAATATTTCTCATAGAATATCATCTTGAATTGAGCCCAAGTGAGTGTAGCAAGGTTAAAACCATGCTCGGCTCCTTCCCACCACAAAGAAGCGTCCTCCCTGAATAGATAAGTAGTACACCTCACACGACCCGCATCCCCCATATCCAGGTGCCGAAAGTGTACCTCGAGTGAACGGATCCAATCTCAGCAGCAAAGGGATCGGTAGTGCCAGAAAATTCCTTCGGCCCTAGCCTCCGGAACTGATCATATATATCATGATTTGGCCTAGGTGGCTGTTGTAACTGCTGCTGTATCTGTTGCTCGAAGAGACGAGCCATCCCCTCTAAAGCACGAGTAGTAGCATCCCCTGGAGGTGGTGGTGGTGGTGCATTCCCTTGATTATTCCCTTGATGATTCACGCTGTTCTCGGCTTGATTCTCAATAACAGGGGCACGTCTAAGAGGAATTTTATCTAAATGTTTTCCAAATTCTAATGTAACCAACATGCATTTAAATCTAAGTTCTCTAACCATATGGCATACCCTTATTCATTTTAGCGATTTAATCATGCAAAGCATAAATAATCAAAAAGCTAGTAAACATGTAAAGTAAACATATTATTCATGTCATCATGCAGGTAACAACATATCTAATCATATAAAGCACGTAAAACTTACAAATTGAGGCTTGATGACTGATCTTTCTGGCACTGATGGTGGCACAACCCTTTATAGGACATTTGCTCTGATACCAACTGAATCGTCTGCTTATTTGTTTTCTTAAAAAGTACTAGAATTTTTTTAAAACTCTCACATTTTCGTTCATTGCATATACATATACATAAAACTACTTTTGCACATTTTAAAATAAACCATCCAACTAATATTAGAAAATCCAAAGGGAATAGTCAAAACCAGAAATCGTAAAACGTTTTACCAAACCTAAAAAGCAATAAATGTTGAAAAGTGTAGCCCATATTAAACCTCTCAAAAATCTCTTAAAAGCATAAATAAAATATCGTAAAAATCTTTAATGTAAAATCATAAACTTAACTGCGGAAAATAGAAGCGCTGGTCGTCGGGTTTTGTGCACCGACAGTCCAGCAAGTCACCCATCAAGACCTCCAATATCATAGTTATTAACATCACCTGCATCATACACACCTAGTGAATCTAAAGACTCAACACATCATATCCTTGATATCAAGTAATACATAATACAGTTAACATATAACAGTGAAAAATACTTGTACTTAAAATATAATTTTCATAATAATGCATAAACTTTAAACTTAAACATTTTCATAAACATAGCATATAATCATGAACATATTCATATTCATATCCATATTCGTATCCATATTCATATTCATATTCATATTCATGTTCGTGTTTGTTGAATTCAGATCGTGATTGTGAGTCGTATTCTTGATCATATTGGGCGATGGATCCATCTAAAGAAAACCACAGTATTCGGCGGCAGGGGACACCTGCAACACTCTCACCGGTCAATTGGGCCCTGGCCAACGTATTAACATATTCGTATTCGTATTCGTATCCGTATCCAAGGAAACACGATCATCGGGCTTCCACTAGGACCATAACCCTCACGATATTTCCAACATATTTAGTCACAATCCCTTCACGTCCTTCAACATGTCGTATTTCCATCACTTAATAAAAATATGCATATAATATCATTTTTATTTTGAAACTAAGCATGCAATATATCTTTTAAATGTCAAATTTAATCCTTAATAATTCATGAACATTTAGAAATCATAATTTCAACATATAAAAATTCATGAACATGTGAAATAATCATATTAGTATATAAAATAGCAAATAGGGCAATGTCATGATGTTTACTAATTTTTAGGTGTAAAAAGACTGTTTTACCCCTGGACTTGACATCTTAAGTTTTTGACTTTTTCTTGATTTCTTTGACTGTAACATGTCCCAAATAATTATTTAAGCTTAAATTAAAATTCTCATAATTTTATTTAGCTTAACAACTAGGCTTTTTAATTAATTCGTAATTAGAGGTTTTGCAGGCGTTTTAATTCCGAAAAATCCCAAAATTTAATATAAAATTCCTAAATTATAAATTTAGTCTTTTTATATTATTTTAGCCCCCATGAACCATGACTCGACCCACGTGAGCCATTTTTCAATTTATTTAAGTTTGGAAACCCTAAGGTGACACATAAACTTCGACCCCGAGCCATCTTTTGATTTTCTCGAGTCACCCCGAACCATGTTGATCCAAATCCTGACCAACACATTAAAGCACACTAATGGAACCTTGGATCCCAAAAAATGTTTCCTGAATCAACATCGAAGCCCTCACCCTAACCCCAAGCATGGCTGAGAACCCCACTAGTGTTAGGACTCTTCTTTTTTGCTTCCAGGACCCTACCAGCGAGCCAAGCCAACCTGTTGTGCACCCACTTAGCACTATAAGGCATCGACTTGACCCAGCCTAGGCCCCCTGGACCAAGCCCACAACCCTGCGCAAAATCACAGAACCTGCGCGCCTCCCTTGAGTGTTCTCGGGTAGGAGTCCTTGCTATCAAGGACTCCTCCCAAGCCCCTTAGCTCGAGTCCTAGCATGGATAGGACTCTTCCCCTGACTCCCCCACGACCCTGGCTATCCCCTGGACAGAAGCCAACACTAAGCCCAGCTGTGGAGTACAAAACTCGAACTCCTTGTTTCCCATGACAGCATGTTGCTTTCAAATTGTTTCACATTCGTGTGAGGTGTTTAGGTGGTGTTTTAGGAGTCTAAATTCATGTCGAACAATGCTTGATCAATACCTATATCATGGCAGCCCTTAAAAAATACAAAAATATGAATTTGGGAATCAAAAATTTGCTTGAAACTTCATGATACTAACAAAAACGAAAATACAAACAGGTGACTCTTGTTTTCCACATTTTCATGCACAAAAAAATATAATATGGTGTGATGATGTTTTGAAAGAAAGAATAGGTGTGCCTTTGCGTAATTAACGCACGAAAAAAACCGTTGACGATTTGCGAAGAACGGACAAGAACCTTGGCTTGAATTCCCTTGAGCTTTTTCCGAAAATTTCTTCAAATTTGTTGTGTTGTGTGTCGTGTGATATTGTGAAATTTCAGAAAAGTGTGCGTGTGAAGTGTAGGGTTTTGGGGGAGGGTTTGACATATTTAAATACTAATTAATCACTAACAAGGCTTTAGGCCTATTAAGCCAAGAATTTAGGCCCATTAGTCTTAATTAGGATTTAATTAAAACATTAAAATAGTTTTAGTAAAGTAAGTTTGTGAATTTAATAGCCGGGTTGTCAAAAAGTTCGTAATTTTTATTGAGAAACCAACATCGATAAAATTTACGTCAGGGCGTATAAAATCACCTCAAAACCCCTTATTTTCAAAAATATGAAAAACCAACAACCATATTTTAAATAATTAAAACAATTATTTAATAAAAACATTTTACGTTTTTCAGCCCTCGGTCTCCGTTCTTCGATCGCAAATTGAATAATCCTTAAAAATGTAGTTTTATGTATAATGACAATTAAATCTTATTTACCATATAATCATGCATGTCACATAATCAATTATTTACTTATTTTCATATTTCCTAGATTTGCATGCAGTTGGATTACGTCGTCTTAATTTTGGACCTTACAAACTGAATTATTGTAGATAAAATAATCTTCCTCTGTACAGATTCGTACAAGTAAAGAATGAAATAATGAAATGTATGGATTCGTACAAATCAAATAATGAAGAAATGTGTGAACTTCCATCTAACTGATCTTGTTGATTTTCACTTCTTTGCACTTTTATCAGTAGGTTCTTGATCTGTTCGTTGACTCGATCTTTTGTTTTTTATTGATGTTCTTCTACCTCCCTTTTTTGTCAACACCAGTAGGACAGAGAGAAGTCGGACTTCCGAGCTGACTTGAAATATTGCATTCAACATTTGTTCTTGCATCAAATCCAACATACTTGTGTGAACAAAGTCAATTCTGTTGATAAGAATGTCTTGGGTCTGGAAGAGAGCCGGAACTGTCACTCGGTCCTTCTTCAGTTGATCTACTGGGAGAGATAATGAGGTAATATCCTTGGTAACTTGTTTGAGGTTCTTCATGGTATTTTCCTTCGCAGAATCAATCTTAAGTGTCTGCATTAGCTGAGTCGATTTCATATCGGTTACAGTTGAAACGAGATTGTTCAAACTGGACTGAATTTCTTCAATCATGATATCAGTAGCTATTGGTATTTCAGGTGATAAGATTTCAGATGTAGCAGGTGTTTTGCCCTGGTATTTTCCACTGAAAATCACAATGGCTAAATTTTGTGAATCAGTCTCAGTTTATTCTAATTCCGCAAAGACTTCTTAAACTGCTTCCTGCTGAATTTCTGGAATTTAAATAGAAGGCTGGCCAGCGGTTGAGATAGATGAAACATCAGTTGGCACTTGAAAATCAGCTATCGGTTCAGAGTGCAACTATGCCACATCGGTTTGTTGTTCAATCGTAGCAACTGACTGGACTATTTTTTCAACTTGTTTCACCATAGCCTCCAAGGCTAATTGTTCTGGCGAACTTTGGCATACATCTGTCTCATTTGGCTCGAAATTCAGCTGGACGTCGGTGGCAACTGATTGGATGACTTCATCAATGTCTGCCAATGACAACTCAACATCAGTGTATAGAGCTTGTCCAACTGGTTGAGATGATGAAGGTGCTGAGAATAATTGATTGACTGAGAATAAAGGTGATTGAATCTGCTCATGAACAAATTCAGTAGTTGGTTTAGAAACTTCTTCAGCAACTGGTTCTTTGGATTGTTCTGACTGAACTTCAGTTTACTGAACTTGCTCTGCTGATGTTGGACTTTGGGAATCAACCGGTATGTACAATTGTTGATCCACTTCCCATGTTTTGATCTTCATTTGCAGAGATAATAGATCTCAGTCCAACTGCTGGAAGATGGCTCTGTCATTGTAAGCAATTGGACTGATTAGATCGTAGTTCAGTTTTAGTTGAGCTCTTACTTCAGTCAGCTTCTTCATGTGCATCAGATCAAAGATAAGTTCTCCTCTCCAGTGATTTTGACACCCTTGGCTGTCTTCAAGACCATTGTTTCTAGAGCGATAAATTCATTTAACACTGATTTCTTTTTCAGTCGCTTGGCAAACACCACAGTCATACATTTGACCCATTCATCAAAGTTTTCCAACTTGGACTCAACAAACTAATTTATTTAATTCCAAATAAGATCAATATGAGTCTGAATCGGGTTGGTTGGCCTGGGCTCTTCAATCATCTTGCCCTTGCCTTTTGGATCAGTTAGGGCATGAGAGATACTCAGCCCTGTGGTAGTTGCATCCTTTCTTTCTTGTATCACCACATCTTTTGGTCGCGCAAAAGGTAGAACAGTTGTTCTGATGATAGTGATAGGTGGTGTGCAAACTCCAACAAGCTTTAATTTTTCACTAGATTCGGTGACGATCATCTTTGGAAGATCATTTGGCTTTTTCAGCTGAGTCTTTTCAGCTGATGTTGCAATTGAAACTGACTGAAAAGGTATAGAAGTTATCGGTGTTTCAGCTTCAGTAGACATGAGTCGAGCAGCTGGTATGGCTTCAGGAATGATATGCTTGGTATTTCGGGACCTTGGTTTCTTCACAATCTTTGGAGAAGGTATCTTCTCTGAATCACTTTCACGACAATCAATTTCCTCTTGATTATCAATTTCTTAGCCATCTCCTTGGCTTTGGCTGCCTTTATAGATTTTGGAGCAGCCAACGTTACAATCTCATATTTGAGTTTAGTGAATTTTTCAGGTGAGATGTCCAGCTTGGTCTTCGGTGGCTGATCATTTTTAGCATTGAAGAATTTGAACTTTGAAGACTTCTCAGCTAAGTCATTGACTAGAGCAGAGCTTTTTAGCAAATAGCAGAGCTGCAGAGCGAAGCCATTGGACTTCTTGGAAGATTGAACCATGTTCTTCAAGATATTGAAAAAAATGGTTGACCAGTTCAATCTTATGCCTTTCATGATCGCAGTCATGATTGGAAACTTTTCCAATGTGAGGGCAGCGAATGAACCTACCTTCACGAGGACGCCTTTTGCAACAATATCAGCCAGCAGTTTGATTTTTGGATTAAGTTCCTTCTTGGGGTCCGATACTTTGATCTTATTCCCATCAATCAGAAAATTGAGACAAACCTTCAGTTGGGAGTTGGCAGATATTGCTAAAGGATTCTTTGTCAACAATCAATACTAGATCGTTGGTGGTCATTATAATCTTGCCATTATCAGAAATCTTGTTGTTGGTGTAGACTTCTTCAATTTCCTTTGGATAAATTACTTCGGTTGCGATTCCCAATAACTTCTTCAAACCAGAAGCTTCAATGTAGATTTCAAAATCAGTACACATAAAACCAATGCATTTATTTAATTGTTAAATTATTTAATTAAATTTAAAATGATTTAGCGATGCATTATTTATGAATTTGCGTTATTTTAAATTATTTATGTTTTTGTGATGCACGTTAAAATGTCTTCTTGATTTTCATGTTTCAGACGATTATTCTATGCGGGATCAAGGAAAAGAGACCGAAGCCGATTTTGGCGATTTAAAACGTGGTATTTTATTTTAAGTTAGGATTAAGGCATTTTAATTGATTTATTGAATTTTTTTAGCATTTTAATAGCCTAATTTAATTATTGAGTGATTTTTAGGATTTTTTTTAAACTTTTAAAGTTGAACACTCGTGTGTTTTATTTTAAATTTTGTGATGCTAGTATTTTAGTGAGATATTAGTATTTTAAGTAGTGGGTTTATGTAACGTACCATATTTTTTACTACTTAAAATTTGCGAAAATATTTAAAGTTTTCTTAGGAAAATGGTGAACCTTCAAAATTAGATAAAATAAACTGCTCATTCCAAGATTGTTGCAACAAAAGATCTAAAAATAAAGTTTGACAAAAGTGCTTGTTTAAAATCTCAACACCAACATCGTGAAAACAAAGTAATAAAATTTTCGTGCATCAAATCTTAAAACATGGGCGGTCCTCAGGTCTAGCCTCCTGCTCAATCCAAGCCAGGTCCTTGGTCCCCACTCCTAGTCTCCTCGACATCCTCCTCACCTGCATCGATGAACTGGAAGTAACAAGTAGTACGTAATAAAATCACATGCAACTTAAAAATAGAACATACATACTTGAACTTTAACACGCATGGGAAAGCCTGATCTTACATACATTACATAGACGTGCCATAACGTGAAACTTTTCTTAAACATGCTTGCATACTTGTACATACTTGAACATACACAACTTCATCGTTTTGCATAGAGGCATGTTTCAAAGCAAGTGACCCATACATAAATACGCCTGATCAGACTAAACCTCAGTACTGGGTTGACAGGGAAGATCCACTGCCACATACATGAGATCTCCGTTCATGCTTTAATGGGTGGATTGGTCCCTGGTCATGCTTTACCGCTTTCCAATCCTGATCTAAACCCGTTCATGCTTTAACGGGTGGAATTGTCCCTGGACATGCTTTACCGCTTTCCAATCGCATACATAATTTGGTCAAAAGACATTTACCATACATCAAAAACTTAAAATATTTTATTTTGCACGTCGAACATACTTACTTGGCGTTGAAAGATTCGTTGGATCTCGCTTGGGACCGCTGCTGCAACATACTAACCTAAGTTCAAGCACTTAATTTCCATACTTAGACATAATAATTGTTCTCACCACCCAAAATGACAATTTTCTTATGACATTTTAAATCGCTCAGGACTTGTCCTCCTTTAATCATTGTACTAAATCATGACATCAACCACCGAAACAAATCCTAAAATGATTTGTGAACATTTCCCAAAACATAGAAGACATGAGACTAAAATAGTGTTTTAAAAATTCATGGACAAGCGCCTAGGCGCCGCGACGCTAGCAATGCCACAGGCCTAGCGCTGCGGCGCCACAAGGGCAGCGCCATGACGCCAGGCTTGCGCAGAACGGGCGCTGCGGCGCTCCCTGGAGAGCACTGCGGCGCTAATCCTGCGCACAACCAACCCAAAATAGCATATTTTGATGCAATTTTTAAAAGTTACGCTCCAATGACTTGAATTGATGCAACGAGACTCATCTTAGGGCGCTATGAAAATGATTCAACTCAAACAAATGTCTCCAAAACAATGACGCAGAACAACTACGCAACATAATCCATAAACATGAATTTTGACACCAAAATACTTTCTACGACTTCTAATGCAACCAAGTTCCTATCCACCCAAGACGAAGCACCAAACATCAACTCCACATCATACTCACAATACTTAAATGCAGCAGCAGTCACCCAATGTTCCCAATGAAGCCTGCAACAAATAAAATTCAGGAATACATCAATAACATAATTTTCAGAAAACAAAGTTTGAGCAGCCCCACTAAAACGGTCATAACTCACTCAATTTTGATCCAAATAATTCGAATTTTATATCAAATCGAATGTATCACAAATTTCTACGTTTTATATGTTGAAGGTTTTCCCAAATTCTCGACCAAAAAGTAGCACTAATTCAAAGTACAGTAGGGTTTGAAATTTCAGATCTGAAAAGTATTTCAAAACGCATCCAATAAATTTTCTGCTCAAACTCCTACATAACTTACACATGTTTTCATACAAAACACATCAAAATTTATAATATGATAAGATCGAGGCATGAAAAACAGAATATGCGTGCCTTATGATGTTAAAGTTTATCGAACCGACGATACCGAAGGGGGAACGGAGCGAGGGTTGATCCTGGACGAACGTGGCACGGTTTTCTTGAAATAACACACGAAAATTTGCTGGAATACTGAAGGGAATGGAGCAACTGCTCTCTCCTTCAAGAACCCTAGTTTTTGCTCTCAAATTCTGAAAATAAAATGTGTAGGTGTGTGTTGTTTGTTTTGGTGTGTGTAAAAACATGCAAGTGTGTGTGAGTGTGTGTAACGTGTGTGTGTGTGTGTTTTAATTAGGAGAAATTATTGCTAAATTAACTAATTAAAATGCTAATAAAAAGTTTAAGAAAATAATACACACTAATTTTATAAAATTCTCCTTTTTAACAAATTAAAATGCAAAAAGCCAACTTTAAAAGTTTCAAAATTCTAAACTCGCTAAATACATAATTTAGGCTTTAAAATGTGGAAAATTATTAAATTAATTAATATGCCCCAACCTTAAATTAAAATAAAAATACCACGTTTTAAAATTGCCAAACTCGTCGCCGGTCTCTTTCCTCGATCCCGCACGAATAATCGCCTGAAACCTGAAACTCAAGAAAACAATAACATGCATCACATAAACATTAAAATAATGCAATTTAAATAAATCATGACCACTAAAATCATTTTAAACTTAAATAAAATATTTAATCATTAAATAAATGCATTGGATTTACGTGTACTGATTTTGGGCTCTACAGTTCCTCCCCCACTTATATAAATGTTGTTCTCGAAATTAAATCTTACCAAATAACTCCGGGTAGCGAATCAAAATATCTGCTTCAGTCTCCCAAGTGGCCTCCTTCACTGATTGATTCAGCCACTGGATTTTGACTAGCTTTGTCACCTTGTTCCGAAGTCTGCGCTACTGTCTATCTAGGATTTGGATGGGTCTCTCCTCATATGACAGATCTGGAACCAACTGCAACAGATCGTAGCTCAGAACGTGCGAAGGATTAGCTAGGTACTTCCTCAGCGTTGAGACATGGAACACAATGTGTACACTGGCCAGATTCGACGGAAGGGGAACACGGTAAGCTAGTGCCCCAACTATGTCAAGAATCTCAAACGGTCCAACAAACCTCGGACTTAGCTTGCCTCTTCTCCCAAATCTCATAACACCCTTCATAGGTGCTATCTTCACAAACACGTGATCACCTACGGCAAATTCTAGATCCCTTCTCCTCTTGTCAGCATAACTCTTTTGACGACTCTGGAAATCGAAGGACTCAGCTTGCCTCTTCTCCCAAGTCCCCTGGAAATCGATCAAACAGGCTCGCAATAAATCCTCCAAAATCTGAATCACTCGCTCATACTGGCCATCTGTCTGCAGGTGAAAAGCTGTACTGAATAGCAACTTCGTCCCCATGGGGGCATGCAAAATCTTCCAGAAGGACGATGTAAATCTCGGGTCCCTGTCGGACACAATCGAAACTGGGATCCCGTGCAATCTGACTATCTCCCAGATATAGAGCTCTGCATACTAAGTCATAGATAAAATCATCTTCACTGGCAAGAAATATGCCGACTTAGTGAGTCGATCCACTATAACCCAAATGGCATTGGATCCTCAGACTGATCTCGGCAAGCCAACGACGAAGTCATTCTCCCATTTCCACTTGGGGATAGGGAATAGCTTAAGCATCCCTACTGGTCTCTGATGATCTTCCTTCACTTGCTGACAAGGGAGGCATTCAGACACAAACCGATTGATGTCTCTCTTCATGCCTGGCCACCAATACAAACTCTGCAAGTCTTTGTACATCTTGGTGCCTCTTGGGTGAATGGAATATGGGGATGCATGTGCCTCTGTCAGAATATCCTCTTTGATCGAATCAACACTAGGCACCCACATTCTACCTCTGTATCTCACAATACCATCAGAAACCGTGTAGAGTACACTGCCCCTGGCCTCATCTTTCAGCCTCCATTTCTGTAACTTCTAATTTGAAGGCTGTGCTCTAGAGATTCGTTCTAGCAAATTAGATTTGACTGTCAGATTAGATAGTCTGGGAGCTTTGCCCTTGGAATAAACCTGTAACCCAAACCTCTGAATCTCAGACTGAAGAGGTATCTGCACTGACAACTGTGCTACAACTGCTACTTTTCTGCTCAAGGCGTCTGCGACCACATTAGCTTTTCCCGGATTGTAGCTAATTTTGCAATCGTAGTCTTTTACTAACTCCAACCACCGTCTCTGTCTCATATTCAGTTCTTTCTGCATGAAGAAATATTTGAGACTCTTGTGATCAGTGAATATCTAGCATTCTCGCCGTACAAATAGTTTCTCCAAATCTTCAAAGCAAAGACAACGGCGGCTAACTCAAGATCATGAGTCCGGTAGTTCTTCTCATGCACTTTCAGCTGTCTGGAGGCATAAGCTATAACCCGGCCATGCTGCATCAACAATACGCATAACCCGAGCTTAGATGCATTGGTGTATAAACACAAATCTCCTTGCCCTGATAGAATGGCTAACACTGGCGTTGAAATAAGGGTTTGCTTCAAAGTATCAAAGCCCTTCTGGCATTCATCACTCCACACGAATTTAGCATTCTTCTTGGTCAGTGAAGTGAGTGGCACTGCTATTGAAGAAAATCCCTGAATAAACTTCATGTAGTATCCTGCTAAGCCCAGAAAACTGTGGATCTCTTATGCATTCTTCGGCTGAACCCATTCCTTAAAGGCTGCCACCTTTGCTGGATCCACCTCAATACCACTGCTTGACACTACGTGAGCCAAAAAGGCTACCTTCCCCAATCAGAATTCACAATTACTGAACTTCGCAAATAACTTGCGACTCTGTAAGGTCTGTAGAACTGTACTCAAGTGCTGATTGTGCTCCTCGTGGCTCTTAGAGTATATAAGAATGTCGTCAATGAACACTATGACGAACTGATCTAAGTAGGTCTAGAATAATCGGTTCATGAGGCCCATGAAAAATGCTGGAGCATTCGTCAATCCAAACGACATCACCAAGAACTCGTAATTCCCATACCTGGTTCGAAAGGCTGTTTTGTGAACATTTGCGTCTTTCACCTTCAACTGATGATACCCCGATTGATAAGTGCATTTTATGCACTTAAATTATTCTTATACTTCATATAGATCGTTAGTCTTTTTGGGCAGAATTACGCGCTTTTGTTGTTTTTTGGTGTGATTACAGGAATCTAGATGCGGCTACAACATGTGCGTGAAAATGAGCTAAAATGGCGCCTAGGAGAAGAAGTGTGGACAATAAAAAAAATTCAGAATACAGTGAGGCTCGCGCATATGCGCGAGCAATGCCCCAGGCGAGGTGACATACAGTAAGCGTCACGCATATGCGCCGCTCATGGCGCGCATATGCGCGAGAGACACAAGAGGCGTGACCAGAGAGCAGCGCGCATATGCGCGCAAGAAGAGAAGCAAGCACAGAAGGACGCGCGCATATGCGCGAGTCTTTGTCGCGCATATGCGCGCGGCGCGAACTTTCAAAAATAAATAGGCTTCGGAGTGTTCTTTTTATGCGTTCTACAATATTTACACGTAGCCGTCATATCACTCGAGAGGAGGAGAAAAAAGTCAGAGCACGGAGCACGAGACGCGAAGAACGGAGATAGAAGACGTTGAATCCGGACACGGAGACGCACTTCCATCTCTCGCCAACACGTTTCTAATTTGGTTCTTTACTTTTACGTTTTTAATGATTACACACAGGTTTTGTATTGATTTAAATTCGAGTATGAACTAATTCTATTTTCTAGAGATTGATGTAGTCTTGGTTGAACCTATGTTATTGACGTTTTGAACATTCATGAATTAATTCTTCGTGTTTATTTGCGGTTTCTTGTCATTAATACTGTTGAATTACTGGCCATAATTCGATTGATCAAATAATTAAGATCTTACACTCGACAGAGCAGATTGAAATTAGGACATGGGAAATCGCATCGTCATATGTTTATAACGTGCAAAAGATGTATAACTCTGGTGAATCCATGAAAAGAACCTTGTTTACATTTATTACGTGTTACGTGATTTTGAATAGACATATTAAAATTAGTAATAGGTAGTACATTTCTATTTATCACTCGACAGAGGGAATAGAAAATATTGCGAGTTCTTGGGTAGTAAACATGGTGCAGTTTAATAATATGTCAGTCGATTTTAATTTAGCATATGGGAAACCAGACGAAATCATATCTCTAGATTTATTTACTCAGTGAATTTTCTACTGTGTGCTAGAATTACCGGATTTGTTATTTTATTTGAATTGATTATAAACCAACTATTTGATTTGTCTAAATAAAGTTGAGCTATGTCAATTATGGTAATTAATATACAATTTTAAATAATTACTCTTCGTGGGATCGATATCTGTACTCAACCCAGTACTAAAACTTGACACCGTATACTTGCGGTAGTGAAAACACGTGACAAGTTTTTGGCGTCGTTGCCGGGGAGTAAACTGTTTAATTGCATATTAATATCGTTAATAAGTAGTCTTGACTTTAATTTAGATTTTATTTTATTTATTTTTTTTGTTACGTTAGAATCTTTTCTGTTTTGCAGTGCATGCTAAGATCGCAAAGTCCTGATTTGCTTATCTTTGATCCGGAGATCGAAAGAACTGCGAGGAGACTAAGAAAAGCGAGAAGGGAAGAAATCCAAACAATGGCTGAAAACAGAGAGGACGTGAGATATAACCCGCCAGACGCCATACCTATCAGAAACCACTTCAGACTAGTGATCAACAATCATTACTCTGGTATTGCAAGAGGGACCATAAACGCAAACAATTTCGAGTTGAAGCCTGCACTGATAAATATGGTTCAACAGAACCAATTTGCTGGAACTGCCACTGATCCTCGTGTTCATTTAAGGACATTCCTGGAGATCACGGATACGGTAAAAATTAATAATGTTTCTGATGATATTATTGGATTGCGCTTGTTTCCATTTTCTCTCAGGGACCAGGCGAGAGGATGGCTCCAATCACTTCCTTTGGGAAGTATCACTACATGGCAGGAATTGGCGACGAAATTTCTTTCTAAATATTTTCCCCCAGCTAAGTCTGCGCAATTGAAGATTGAGATCAGTACTTTCAGGCAAACTGACTTTGAGCAGCTTTATGAGGCGTGGGAAAGGTACAAAGAGTTATTGCGGAGGTGCCCTAATCAAGGTTTTGAAGACTGGGTCCAGATTGAGCTTTTATATAACGGGTTGAATGGTCAGACACGTACAACAGTGGATGCAGCAGCAGGTGGCACGATATTTTCCAAATCTCCTGTTCAATCCTACGACTTGCTTGAGTAGATGACTATTAACAGCTACCAATGGCCGTCTGAGAAGTCAGGAGTACAGAGGACTGCCGGAGTTTATGATGTGGATCCTATCACGTCACTCACTGCACAAGTATCAGCATTGACTACACAGAAAGCAACCATGAATAAAGTGAGCACATCAAATACTGAGGGACCATCGCCTGTGGTTGAAAAAACACATTTTCTTGAAGAAGCTCAGTATATCAACAACAGAAATGTTGGAGGGTTTGGCGGATATCGAGGTAACCCTCCCCCTAATACTTATCATCCTAGGTTGAGAAACCATGAAAAAATTTCTTATGCAAACAATAAAAATGTGTTGAATCCTCCACCGGGGTTCAATACATCAAATGGGGAAGGGAAGCCATCATTTGAGGATTTAGTTGGGATCTGGCAAGAGAATGGATAGGACTGAGTCTAGGCTTGACAACCTAGAAACCCACATGGCAAGTATTGGTGCTACTTTGAAAATCATGGAGTCGCAAGTTGGGCAAATAACGAAGCAACTAACGTCTCAACCGTCAGGCGCAGTTCAAAAGACTGCGGACCCAAATCTAAGAGAGGTGAATGCCATTTTTATACACCATGAAGAGATTTGTGTGGTAGGCAGAGAAGAGAAGGAGGTTGAACTTATACCTGTTCGGGATGAAAAGCCAACTCCAACCAAAAGGGCCTGAGGTAAGAAATCTTAGAGGTACGATTTAAATCAATGCATTGATATTTCTTTACTTTCCTACCCCCAAAGATTTCTACAATTACAAGATGAATTTTAAAAGAAAAAAGGTCTTGAAGATCTCAAGAACCTAAACACTAATATTGAGTTTGCAAATCAGGTGGAAGGTGAATTTACCAAAGGAACACGAAGGAATGTTCCACAGAATTTGCTAGATCCCAGTGAATTTATTGTACCATGTGAAATAGGGGGTCATTTAGTGGAAAAAGCTATCTGTGACTCAGGAGAAAGTATAAATATAATGCCAAGTTCTCTCTACAAGAAACTTGGATTGAGCAAGATGAGATCCACCGAATTAAGCTTGCAGCTATCAGATAAATCGATAAAGGTGCCATTGGGTATTGTGTAAGATGTTGAACTGAAGATTGACAAATTGAAAATTATAGCAGAATTCTTGGTACTCGATATGGAGAATAGTCAGGACGTTCACGTCATTCTAGGACGACCATTATTGGCTGCTGTTGGAGCTATCATTGACGTGAAACGAGGAAAGATGACCATGGAAGTTGAAAGTCAGCTGGTGGAAATAAGGGCATCCAAGAAATCATACGACCCACCATGAATAGGAGAAAGTCAGGCTGATGACGTTAAACCAAGCGCTGTGTGGGAAGCAACCACATTTATTTATTTTTGCATTCATTTTGTTTTTATTAATTTATTTCAATTTCTCATTTATTAATTTTAATTTTTTTTATTTCAAGTATTAATTTGAATCGTCTTATTTTTGCAGGTATTTAAAAAAAATCGAGAAGCTTATGAACAGTATGCCCGCGCACATGCGTGACGTATTTCCGCGCACATGCTCCATATTGGCAGAGGGCTCGGCGCACATGCGCCACTCCGGGCGCGCATATGCGCGAGTAGGCAAAGCAATTACACCAACTTGGTAGAGACATCGGTGCATATGCGCCACATTAGAACGCGCATTGCGCGAAGCACTGCAAGCGAGACAGTAGCCTCGGCGCATATGTGCCACAAAGGACGCGCATATGCGCCACATTCCAGCATGCATGCCAGTAGCAGGCGCGCATATGCGCCACATTCCAGCATGCATGCCAGTAGCAGGCGCGCATATGCGCCGCCTCAAGGCGCGCATATGCGCACAACTCAATTTAAGAAAGAAAAAAAAAGGGGGTCGCGATGCATCTTAAGAATTTACACACAGCACCCCCCCCCCCCTCTCTTTTCAAAAGACCCTCACGCCGCCGCCTCCTCGCACACCGCCGCGCCGCAGCCCCTCCTTGGAAAACCGACCGCCGCCGCCAATCACTGCCGTGATTTACGTCCGCACTCCTAATTCCGGTCATCTCCTAGTTCAAGTAAGGGGTTTTCTCCAGATTTTGTTAAAATTTTGGGATTTGTTAGAATTGGTGTTCGATCTTTAGGGGAACTTCTGTTATTGTGAAGTGGGTGGCTCGATTTGTTCTATATTAGTTTGTGATTGAGGTGTATATCGTATTGCTAACCGGATTAAGTGGTTTGGTGAAATTATAATTGCTAAGTATATTGGGGTGTGATTATCAGATTTTTGGCTCTTCAAATGTTAAATTTAGTTGGTGTTAATTGTGATATTGGATCATTGAGTTGATATGGCGCCGAAAAAGAGATCAAAAAAGGGTGCCTCGTCCTCTTCAAGCTTCGATTCTCACGGATTTTGGAACGATGAGGCCCAGCAGGTATATGATAGTACTATGACACGGCCCATAATACCGGAACGGAGGTTCAATTTGTCCATTGCACGTGGTGTGATCATAAATGAACTGGAACAAAGGCAATGGGTTGAATTCGCTCAACATCCGTCGGATGCCGTCATCTCAATTGTGCGAGAATTCTACGCCAACCTCCGGATTCGGCATGACGAATCTAAAGTATTGGTCCGAAGGAAATTGGTGTCGTTCGATTCTCGAACGATCAACACGCTATATCAGATGCCCAGTTTCGATCAGGACGAATACAGTGAGTTCCTCGAAGCAGGAATTAATTACACAGAGGTCATCCGGACCATTTGTGAGGCCGGCGCTGTCTGGAAAATGAGCGCGAGCGGGCCTACATCTTTAAAGAAATCCGACATGGGCCCTAATGCCAGCGCTTGGACATCTTTTGTACTAGCCCGAATTCTCCCGTCTTCTCACTACTACGATGTCACCAAAGACAAAGCCACATTGGTTTATGCCATCCTAAAGGGCAAATCAGTTGACATGGGGAAACTCATTTATGGCTCGATTATGAGAGCTGGCGCAGGGTTAGCCACGGTTGCTCTTCCTTGTCCTCACATAGTTACTGAGCTATGCCGCCAGGCCGGCGTCACATGGGCCCCTGATGAGCCGGTACTCAAGCCGAAGGCTCCCATTGTTGCTTTATTTGGAGCGGCATCTTATGTTTCCCACGAGTATCCAGCTGAAGAGGAGCTCCCGCATCCACAGCTTCCAGGACCACCACGGCAGCAGCCAGAGAGCGCAGGGGAGACAGATTGAGGCGACTAGAGAAAGAGATGCAGGATCAGAGGTAGTTACTAGTTGAGCAGCGCCAGGTGCTAGATTCACTTCAGTACCGCACCGACCACTTCATGGGATTCATGATGGACTTCACCTCCATGCTTGCTCAGCGGTTCCCACCTCTAGGTCTAGAGGATCCCATGTTTCCCCAGCCACCTTCTTGGCCACCACAATATCCAGGACCACCACCACAGTATCCAGGACCTCCTCGACCGGCCCCACCCCAGCACATGGATGAGGATGTCGATGATGATGACGGCAAGCACTGACGCTCGTCATGTGAGGTATGCTTTTCCCACTTCTTTCTTGTTTATACATTTAGGACAATGCATATTTTAAGTTTGGGGGGGTGATTCGATTATTTGATTTGATTTGATTTGTTGCTTTAGTATTTAATTTTGATGTTTACTTATTTATTAAAATATATATATATATATTTAATTTAGTCTTTATGTTTTTCGTAGTCGTTCATTTTTTTTTAGAATTGTGGAATTAAGGTAATAACCAAACAATGATGAGAGTTGACCCAAAATTCATGTTGTTCCTTGATTACGAATCCGAATGCATGCTACCTTTACTTAACCGTTTACACTTTAATTCACGATTGTTATGATTGTTGATACACCCGATGTCAAGAGAGTGTTCATGTGGTTTGTGATTTGAATTGTATGAATGGACTCCAAAACCTGCATGTTGATTACTTGTTATTGAGTTGCATGTTTACTAACACAAAAATGATTCTAGCAGTCTTTGAAATATGTTGGGCCTGTTTTTCCTTGAATAATTTGTCATTTGTTAGCCCTTGGAGCCTGAATGAGATGTGTGATTTGTTCTGTTTGAATACCCAAAAACATGATCTATCTGTGTTTGTTGATTGGTAAATTGAAAGTAGTCTAGAACTTGGTTTGGCACTCTTCGAGGCGAGATACGGGTATTGTGTGACTTAGAGATGATTTAGGCGATTTTTGGAACGTTTGAGCCTTTCAAGCCTACCCATAACATCATATATACCCTAGTATCCCATGTTTGAGCTTAATGAAAATCGAATGGAGTGTGCCAAGGCACACAAAAGCCCCCATTCGTATCAATTCTAAACTCCTACATCAACTACCAACTTTTAAGCATATACACTAGTACCTACCAAAAACTGAGAGAAAAACGAGCATGTGTATCATTGCAAAAGTTCTTCTCTCTTGTGTGCATATAAGAATATCATCGAAAAAAAAAGAAAAAGATGAAAAGAAAGAAATAAATGTCTATGAAAAGAAAAGAAAAAGATGTTGAAAAAAGGGAGAAGGAAAAAGTTGAATAAAGAGGAAAAGAGTATGACATGTGATGTGTAAAAGAGGACAAAATAGTGAATATGTTGTGGCAAGGCAAGTGGAAGTGAAACAAGAGGAAGGAGACGCATGTTGAAAAATAAATTGGTTTGTTTTCTCTCACTTTTGATTCCCTACCTTCATTTGTAGCCACTAGCCATAGCCTAACGTTATAAGCTTAAAAGACCTATTAACCGAGTCACACGTACCCAATATACTAGTGGAGAAGAGTTGTCAAATTTAAGCCTATGGACACTTGAAAAATGCCATCGGTACACACAGAATTTGACTGTGTACATGTGCGCATTTCATGATATTGGATTTTATTTGGTTAATTATTGTCTTCATATTACCACTTTGTTTAGCCAAATATTACCCTATAAGTCCTATTGATTTGTGAAGGTAAAATGTGTGTCTCAATGATTTTGCTAACTACGTGTGTGTCAAGGAGTCTAGAATTTTATGAGATAAAAAGTTTTGAACTTACCTTAGCATTTGGAGTGGGTAAACAGGAATAGCAAAACACACACGCACGTGAACTGTGAGTAATGTGGCATGTGTTTGATTCAAATCATGGAAACTGTAATCTCTGAGGCTAGGGGTTATCCTTTTATTCCACAATTCTTGTTCGTTTAGTTACTTTCTTTAGGATGTGTTTAGTCTAGTCTAGTTAATGTTTTCGAAGATCTATCTTAAAGAACACTGAAACTCCCTGCAACTGATCAAACAAGTCCTCGATTTTTGGTAATGGGTAATTATTCTTGATCGTTACCTTGTTCAATTCTCGGTAATCGATACAAAGCCTCATGCTCCCATCTTTCTTCTTTATGAAGAGTACAGGTGCGCCCCACGGTGAGAAACTAGGGCAAATGAATTCCTTTTAAGCTCCTGAATCTGCTGCTTGAGTTCTAACATCTCAACTGGAGCTAATCGGTACGGTGCCTTAGAGAATGGCACTGTGCCTGGCATAAGATCAATGGCGAACTCCACCTCTTTCTCTGGCGGAAGGCCTGTGACGTCATCTGGAAATACGTAAGGAAATCTCTGACTACTGGTACTTCAGGTATAGACGGAGTAGTCACGTCAGGTGTGGAACTAATTCTGGCCAAGAAGGCTTGACTCCCCTTAGAAATAAGTTTCCGTTCTTGCATGCAAGAGATCATGTGAGGGAAACTTCCCCATCTAGCTGTCTCAAAGATAAATTGCTCTATACCAATGGTCTAACCAATACCGACCTCTTCTGAAAGTCAATCAGGACTCGGTTCTTCGTCAGCCAGTCCATACCCAAGATAATGTCAAATCTGGCATTGGCAACACAATCAAATCTGCATACATTAGGTGGCCTTGCAGTTCGAGATCAATGTCCCTAACCATGCTAGTAGCTGACAACTCTTCCCCTAATGCGACTGTCATGGAATAATTCACGTCAAGGCCGACGGTCTTGATATCCAAGTGATTAGCAAACGTCTCCCAGATGAATGAATGAGTGGCCCCAGAATCTATCAAGGCCTTAGTAGCTAATCTCTTAATTAAAATATTTTCTGTGAGGCGTTAGCACAACACAAAACTTATATCTCAAAATTCTAACCTTAATTGCATGCATAGTAGAAATTATACCCCAAGTCACTCAAAATATTACTAGCACACTAATAATCCCAAATAAATTTAACACATGCATGACAAAATAATACTAAGCCGAGGTAGAAAAGTTTACCGGTCAGTAAGTCTGGGTTCCCCTCCTGAGCATGCATGGCGCACCCTGCCCTGGGTCGGCTGCCTCCACTGAGGGCTCTCCTTTAGCATGTGGTCTCTTGCTCCGCACTTAAAACACTTACCTAACCCATACAAACACTGTCCCGGGTGCTGGCGGTTGCACTTCGGGTACACTGGGTACTCTCGCGGCCTCTGGGGAGCCTTCTGCTGTGGAACTGAGCCCTTGCCTTTCGGTGTCCCCTGATAAGGCTTCTTCCTTAGCGGCCCTTGGTAAGGTCTCTTAGGCTGTGGTCGCTGCTGATGATGATGCTGGAGCTATGGTGCTTGATAGGGCCTCTTGCCCTGCCTGTCATTCTCGATATCCCTTTGATCCTGTTCTGCTGCCAAAGCTCTAGAAACGGCGGCTGTGTAAGTAGTAGGACCAGCAACTCGGACATCATGGCGCAAGATCTGCCGCAATCCATCAATGAAATGCCTCAACTTACTCTGGGCATCATTAGGTATCAGGGGCACAAAGTGACACCCCCTCTCAAGCTTCCTGACAAACTCTGCAACACTACCGTCTCCCTGTCGCAGTGTCATGAATTCTCTGGTCAGTCTGGATCGTACTTCCACAGTGAAGTACTTGGAGTAGAATATCTCCTTAAAGCCATCCCAAGAAAGGGTCTGCGAATTCACTGATACAGACGCGCTCTCCCACCACAGTCTGGCGTCCCCGGTCAGTAGAAATGTGGCACACCTGACCCTATCTGCATCTTGCAGCTCCATAAAGACAAAAATCACCTCGATGGACTTAATCCATCCCTCAGCTGTCATCGGGTCAGTGGTTCCCGAAAACTCCTTTGGGCTCATCCGCCTGAACCTCTCGTACACTGCCTATGGTCTGGGCCTAGCCCCCGTATCAACTGCAGCCTGGTTCCCCGCAAAGTTTGCGAAGAACTGAGTCATACCTGCAAGCATCTGTGCCTGCATATCTGGCGGTGGAGGAGGTGGTGCGTCTCTCCCCTCCTCTTGAGCATCTCTGTCCTCATCCTTAGCTTCACGGTTAACAATACGTCTAGGAGACATACTGTTCCAAAATTTACCCAACACGTGAACCAAACATGCATGAATATAATATCAATAGCATACGATAAACGTAATTTGAACTTGAAACATGGACATGCCGAAATCATAACTTAATGCTTAATACATGGAAAAAATCAAAAACTTAAAACTTACAGACTTGATGTGTGACTTCGTGAGCTTCTCGCAACTGGTAGTAGGCGTAACCCTTTACAAGAACACCGCTCTGATACCAACTGTAATGTACCGTACTTTTTACTACTTAAAATTTGCGGAAAAATTTAAAGTTTTCTTAGGAAAAAGGTGAACCTTCAAAATTAGATAAAATAAACTGTTCATTCCAAGATTGTTGCAACAAAAGATCTAAAAATAAAGTTTGACAAAAGTGCTTGTTTAAAATCTCAATACCAACATCGTGAAAACAGAGTAATAAAATTTTCGTGCATCAAATCTTAAAACATGGGCGGTCCTCGGGTCTAACCTCCTGCTTAGTCCAAGCCAGCTCCTTGATCCCCACCCCTAGTCTCCTCGACATCCTCCTCACCTGCATCGATCAAATCTAGTGAGTCTAAAGAATCAACACGTATAAACTGGAAGTAACAAGTAATATGTGATAAAATAACATTTAATGTAGTGACCCGTTCCAGAATCACCTACTAATGAAGAACTAAGCATGCAATTAACTTAATTAATAATAATCAGAGATAACAGCGGAAATATAGCCAACGACAGTAGTTATACAACCCAATCGAAATCAGAACAACTCAAAATATATTCGGTACAACCATATCGAATAGAATAGTACTGAAAACTAAACCAACCAGCTACTCACTGTCCTCCTCCTGCTCTTCCTGAGCCATCCAACCTGAGGCCTGCCCCATGGGAATGGGGTGTCCAAGATAAACAAAACCGAGGACGTGAGCGATAAGAACGCCCAGTACAAAAGCATGAGTATACAAGCCTATATGAAATGCACATGCTATGATATGATACCAGGGTAGTCAAGAAACAGGAGTAACAAAGGATCTCAAAATGCTCAGTCTAGAGGCGCCAAGTGGATAGTGCCACGCGGTACTCCTCTGGGTCACTGCATCCACTACAAGAACAGACGTGGACCTAAAATGTCCCGGATCACCGAAGCCCTCCCGACCCGTCGGCCACTGTGTACTCTCGGTGTCCATGCGTCCACAAGACAAGACAGGGCTGAGCGGCCCCACAAGATATAGCTTATCTCGAAAGAGATACAGCTCAACAGTAAAGGCTATCTCGAAGGAGATACGGCTCAACATGAAATGCAACATGCATCATACAACGTGACATAATAGCATGCATCATATGACATATATCAATGCACCACATAATCATGCAACACATATAAGAATGTATACTCGACCAGGATATCTCGGATAGTACTTTCGTACCTCTATAACTGCAAGCCTAGCCTTACGCAACACCGCTAATCAGGTCTAGAACAAGCCTACGCATCAAAAGCATACCCAATGAACAATACTACCATGCTCGACTAGCAAAACCAGTACTACCAAAGGTTTAGGGTTTACCTTCGTCCGTCGACAGCCCTTTGATGTCGATTGCCTCGTAACTCAGGCGTCGCTACGCTACCACTCCTGGCAGCTCTTGGCTATCGCTCGACCGACAACTAACCCTAGAAACCTTCCAAACCTCTCAAATATGAGACACAACTCAAGAATTTGCCATCCAAAATGAGGAATTTCGAGCACTATTTATAGGCTATGTTCGGATCCACCGAACCCACTTCGGAACGTCCGAACTCCCACGTGTCCATCGGCTCTTGACACCTCATGATCGGATCCACCGAACTTACACTTCGGATCATCCGAACTTGCATGTAAACCGACGTGTCGATCGACTCTTGACACCTCATGATCGGATCCACCGAACTTACTTCGGATCGTCCGAACTCTTCGGTGCTACCGAACCATCTTCGGTCCGTCCGATCATGACCACGGTCAAAATTACACATTAAACCTTCTTAATCACCATTAATCCGTTAATTACCCAATTTGGAATTCGGGCTACTACATTTAACTTCGAAATAGAACATACATACTTGAACTTTAATACGCATGCGAAAGCTTAATCTTACATACATTACATAGACGTGCCATAACGTGATACTTTTCTTAAACATGCTTGCATACTTTTACATACTTGAACATACATAACTTCATCATTTTGGTAGAGGCATGTTTCAAAGCAAGTAAACCATACATAAATACACCTGATCAGACTAAACCACAGTACTGGGTTGACAGGGAAGATCCACTGCCACATACATGAGATCTCTGTTCATGCTTTAACGGGTGGATTGGTCAATGGTCATGCTTTACCGCTTTCCAATCCTGATCTAAAGACGTTCATGCTTTAACAGCGTGGATTGGTCCCTGGTCATACTTTACTGCTTCCCAATCTCATATATAATTTGGTCACAAGACATTTAGCATACCTCAAAAACTTAAAATATTTTCTTTTGCACGTCGAACATACTTACTTGGCGTTGAGGGATTCGTTAGATCTCGCTTGGGGCCGTTGCAGCAACATACTAACCAGATTTCAAGCACTTAATTTCCATACTTAGACATAATAATAGTGCTCACCACCCAAAATGACAATTTTCTTATGACGTTCTAAATCGTTCAGGACTTGACATCCTTTAATCATTGTACTAAACCATGACATCAACCCCCGAAAAAAATCATAAAATGATGTGTGAACATTTACCAAAACATAGAAAACATGAGCCTAAAATAGTGTTCTAAAAAGTCATGGACGAGCGCCTAGCCGCTGGACAGTGCTGCGCTGCGGCGCTAGCAATGCCGCATCCCTAGCATTGCGGCTTCGCAAGGGCAGCACTGCGGCGCTAATCCTACGCACAACCAACCCGAAATAACACATTTTGATACAATTTTTAAAAGTCACGCTCCAACGACTCAAACCGATGCAACGAGACTCATCTTAGGGCGCTATGACAAGGATTCAACTCAAAAAAATGTCCCCAAAACAATGACGTACAACAACTACGCAACATAATCCATAAAAATGAATTTTGACACAAAAATACTTTCTACGACTTCTAATGCAACCAAGTGCCTATCGACCCGAGACAAAGCACCAAACGTCAACTCCACATCATACTCACAATAATTAAACGCAGCAGCAGTCACCCAATGTTCCCAACGAAGCCTGCAACAAATAAACTTCAAGAATACATCAATAACATAATTTTCAGAAAATGCAGTTTGAGCAGCCCCAAAAAAACGCTCATAACTCACTCAATTTTTGTCCAAATAAATTGATTTTATATCAAATCGAAGGTATCAAAAAGTTATATGTTTTGTATGTTGAAGGTTTTCCCAAATTCGCGACCAAAAAGTCGCAGTAATTGAAAGTACAGTAGGGTTTGAAATTTTAGATTTGAAAAGTATTTCAAAATACATCCAATAAATTTTCTGCTCAAACTCCTACATAACTTACACATGTTTTCATACAAAACACATCAAAATTTATACTATGACGAGATCGACGGAGGAAAAACAGAATATATGTGCCTTATGATGTTAAAGTTTACCGAACCGGGAAAGGAGCGAGGGCTGATCCGAACGAACGTGGTACGATTTTCTTGAAATAAAACTCACGAAAATTTGCAGGAATACTGAAGGGAATGGGGCGGCTGCTCTCTCCTTCAAGAACCCTAGTTTTTGCTCTCAAATTCTGAAAATAAAATGTGTAGGTGTGTGTTGTGTGTTTTGGTGTGTGCAAAAACGTGTAAGTGTGTGCGAGTGTGTGTAACGTGTGTATGTTTTAATTAGGAGAAATTATTGCTAAATTAACTAATTAAAATGCTAATAAAAAGTTTAACTCACACCTAATTTAAACAAACTCCTCAATTAAAATAACAAACACTAATTTTATAAAATTCTCCTTTTAACAAAATAAAATGCACAAAGCCAACTTTAAAATTTTCAAAATTCTAAACTCGCTAAATACATAATTTAGGCTTTAAAATGCTGAAACTTATTAAATTAATTAATATGCCCCCAACATTAACTTAAAGTAAAAATACCATGTTTTAAAATCGCCAAACTCGTCGCCAATTTCTTTCCTTGATCCCGCGTCGAATAATCGCCTGAAACCTAAAACTCAAGAAAACATTTTAGCGTGCATCACATAAATATTAAAGTAATAAAATTTAAATAAATCATGACCACTAAAATCATTTTAAACTTAAATAAAAGATTTAATCATTAAATAAATGCATGTGATTTACGTGTATGATTTTGGGCTCTACAATTTATTTGTTATTAACATTTTAATTAGCCAATTAAGTAACTAAATACCTCCTAACTTACTAAACACATGCACACACACACACACACGTACATGACACAACACACATTTCCCTTTGCCTTCAATTTAATTTTTTTAAAGAAAACCTAGGGTTCCAAGAACTTGAAGCAGTCGCCCCTTACCCTTCAAATTTTTCCAACAATTCACGTTGATTTTGTTGCAAGAAATCGAGCCAAAAATCATACCGGATCAACCCTTGTACCTTCCCCACTTCGGTATCGTCGTTTCAGAATTTTTAAAGATCAAAGGCATGTACAATCTATTGTTTACGCATCGATCTCGTTATATTATGTGTTGTTATGTTTATAATGAGTAAAAATCTATGTATGTTGTGAAAAAGTTTGAGCAAAAACGTTTGAAATGATTTTTGGATCAAAATTTTTAGATCCGAAAACGTGTCTGCTGTAATTTCGATTACTGCGAAAATTCGGTTGAATTTTTGGAAACTTTTTAAACATATAAAACGTAGAACTTTTCGCCTTCAATTTGACAGTAAATTCGTAATTTTTGGACACTGAAATGAGTGAGTTATGATCGTTTTTGTGGGACTGCTGAATCTACAATTTTATGAAATGCGTTCTTGATGTGTATTTAAAGTTTATTGTTGCAGGCTTCGTTTGGGACCGTTGGATGATCACTGCTGCGTTTAGGTATATTTATTATGAGGTTGGGATGATTTTGCTGCTTCGTTTCATGTCGATAGGAACTTGGTTGCATAAGAAGTGGTAGGAATCATGTTGGAGTCAAAATGACGTATTCATGAGTTGTGTTGCATTGCATGTCGCGATTCATTGTTTCGGGGCATTGGTGTGAGTTGAATCGTTGCCATAGTGTCCTGGAATGAGTCTTTAGGTTTCGGTTTGAGTCGATAGGGCGTGGCTTAGAGTTCACATCAAATTTGAGCTTTTGGGGTCGAATGGACGCAGAACTAGCGCCGCAACGCCCGACACTCGCATGTCGGAACACTGCGGCGCTGTCTGGAGGCGCTACAGCGCTAGGGCTACGGCCCTTCTAGCTCTGCGGCGCTAGGCAGCGCTGCAGCACAGTAAGGCCCAGCACCTAGGCGCTTGAACATGATTTTTAAACCATTATTTTAGGCTCATGTCTTCTATGTTTTGAGAAATGTTCACACATCATTTTAGGATTTGTTTTGGGGGTTGATGTCATATTTAGTACGAAGATTAAACGAGGTCAAGTCCCAAGTAATTTAGAATGTTAAAAGAAATTTCTCATTTCAGGTGGTGATCACAACTATTATGTCTAAGCTATGAAAAAATTAAGTGCATATAATCATGTTATTATATGCAACAGTGTTCCCAAACGAGATCCAACGAATCCCTCAACGCCATGTAAGTATGTTCGACGTGCAAAAGAAAAATAATTTATGTTTTTGAGGTATATAAATGTCTTGTGACCAATTATGAATGGGTTTGGAAGTCAATGAACGTGGTTGATGACCTCTCAACCCCGGTAAAGCATGATCGAGTTTAAATCAGGATTGTAAAGCGATAAAGCATGACGAGGGACCAATCCAGCAGGTAAAGCATGACTGGGGATCTCATGTATGTGGTAGTGGACTTTACCTGCAAGCCCAGTTGTGTGTTTTAGTTGGATCAGGCGCATTTATATATGGGTCAGTTGCTTCGAAACATATCTCTGTGCAAAATGATGAAGTTTATGCATTTTCAAGTATGTATGTTGCAAGTATGCTTATGAAAAGTTTTATGATGATGTCACATCTATGTTTATGTTAATATGTTCAAGTTTCAGTATGTACGCTCTACTTTAAAATGCATGTGGTTTATTACGTATTAATTGTTATTCCAAGTTTATACGTCTTGAGTCTTTAGACTCACTAGACTTGATCGATGCATGTGAGGACGAGTATGAGGAGATGAGGGGTGGGGACCAATGAGCCGGCTTGGACTGCGCAGGAGGCTAAACCCGAGGATCGCCCATGTTTTAAGAATTTATGAATGTTGATTCAAATACTCTAATTTTTACGAGATTTTTTACGAAGTTAAACATTTAACATTTTGCAAAATTCGATTGTAATTGTTTTATTTCAAATATTTTTAGATGAGCAGTATTTTTAACGTAATTTGAAAGGTTATTATTTATTTAAGAAAATTTTTATTTTTCCATAAATTTCAAATAGTTTAAAGGTACGGTACATTATATTTGGTATCAGTGCGATATTCTTGTAAAGGTTTATGCCTACTGCCAGTTGCGAGAAGTTCACGAAGTCACACCTCGAGTATGTAAGTTTTAAAGTTTTAAATTGCTTCATGTATTAAGCATGAAGTCATAATTTCAGCATGTGCATGTCTAAGTTCAAATTACGTGCATCCTATGATATTGATATTATGTTCATGCATATTGGGTCTACGTGTTGGGTAATTGTTGGAATAGTATGCCTCCTAGACGTATAGTTGCCTGTGGAACAAGGAATGAGGACAGAGAATCTCAGGATGGGGATAGGCTCACTCCACCTTGTCCACCCCCAGATATGCAGGCTCAGATGCTTGCAGGAATGACTTAGTTCTTTGCACAGTTTGCGAGGAACCAGACTGCAGTAGACACAGGGGCGAGTCCTAGACTAGACAAAGTTAATGAGAGGTTTAGGAGAATGGACCCAAAGGATTTCTCAGGGACTACAGACCTGATGGTAGCTGAAGGATAGATTAAGTCCATCGAGGTAACTTTTGTGTTTATGGAGCTGCAGGATGCAGACAGGGTCAGGTGTGCCACATTCCTTCTGACAGGAGACGCCAGACTGTGGTGGGAGAGCGCATCAGTGTTAGTGAACTTGCAAACACTGACGTGTGATGTTTTCAAGGAGGTCTTCTACTCCAAGTACTTCACTGAGGAAGTACAATCCAGACTGACCAGGGAGTTCATGACGATGCAACAGGGAGACATCAGTATGGCAGAGTTCGTCATAAAGTTCGAGAGGGGGTGTCACTTTGTGTCCCTGATTGCAAATGATGCCTGAGAGAAGTTGGGGTATTTTATTGATGATTGCAGACGATGTTGCGCCGTGATGTGAGAGTGGCTGGTCCAACCACCTTTGTTGTTGTCGTGTTTAGAGCCTTGGTGGCAAAACATGACCAAAGGGACATAGAGATGGATAGAAAGGGCAAGAGACCTATCAGGCACCTCAGCAGCAACAACAGCAGCGACCCCAACTTAAGAGGCCTTTCCAGGGACAACATGGGAAGAGGCCAGTTCATGGACCGCTGAAAGGCAAGAGTCTTATCCCTCAGCAGAAGGCTCCTCATAGGCCGGTAGAGTACCCGGTGTGCTCGAAGTGCAACCGCAATAATCCAGGACCATGTTTATGCGGATCAGGAAAATGCTTCATATTCGGAGCCAGCAACCATGTGCTGAAGGACTACCCACAGTGGAGGCAGCCAAACAAGGGGAAAGTGTTCTCCATGCAGGCTGAAGAGGCGTACCCAGATACGATCCTGTTGAATGGTAACTTATTTAATTCAGCACCGTATTATTTTTTTATGCATGTATCGAAGTTTATTTGGGAATCATTAGTGTGCTACTTAGTATTTTTGGTGACTTGGTTTAGAGATTTTTTACTTTGCATGATGTTAAGATTATAATTTTGGGATATAAGTTTTGTGTGTTGTACTAACGTTTCTTAGGAAATAGTTTCATAAAAAGAGTTGCCACGAAGTCATTGATAGACTCCGGGGCCACTCACTCCTTTATTTTGTAGATATTCGTCAATCATCTGAACGTCAACTCTATTGGACTCGACGTTAGCTATTCTGTGACAGCCTCATCAGGGGAAGAGTTATCAGCTACTAACGTGGTCAGAGACATTGATCTGGAACTGCAGGGCTATCTGGTCTATGTCAATCTGATTGTGTTACCGATGCTAGAATTTGATATCGTCTTGGGATTGGACTGGCTGATGAAGAACAAAGTTCTTATTTACTTTCAGAAAAGGTCAGTGTTGGTAAGACCATTGGGCATGGAGCAGTTTCTCTTTGAGCCAGATAGATGGAGGATTTTCCCTCGCATGATCTCTTGTATGCAGTCACGAAGATTTATTCATAAGGGTTGTCAGACTTTCTTGACTAGAATTGTTTCAGCGCCTGACATACCCACTCAGTCGATATCTGATGTACCAGTAGTAAGATATTTTCCTTACTTTCTTCCTAATGAAGTCACAAGCCTTCCACCAGAGAGAGAGGTGAAGTTCGATATTAACCTTGTGCTAGGAACTGTGCCAATCTCAAAGGCACCATACCATTTAGCTCCAGCTGAGATGTTAGTTCTCAAGCAGCAGATTCAGGAGCTCCTAGATAAAGAATTCATCCGCTCTAGTTTCTCGCCATAGGGCGCACTAGTGCTCTTTGTAAAGAAGAAAGATTAGAGCATGAGGCTGTGTATCGATTATTGAGAGTTGAACAAGGTGACAATCAAGAATAAATACCCACTTCCAAGAATCGAGGACTTGTTCGATCACTTGCAGGGAGCTACAGTGTTCTCTCAAATCGATCTATGATCTGGTTATCATCAGTTGAAGGTAAAAGATGCAGATGTTCATAAGACAGCCTTCATAACCAGATAGGGGCATTATGAGAAAAAACCGAAGATTTCACATAGTACTTTTGATCGGCATTATGAGTTCTTAGTGATGTCGTTTGGACTGACAAATGCTCCAGCAAATTTTATGGGCCTCTTGAACCGAGTATTTCAGCTCTACCTAGATCAGTTCATCATTGTGTTCATTGATGACATACTTATCTACTTGAAGAGCCATGAGTAGCATAATCAACATTTGGGTACAGTTTTGCAAGTCTTGTAGAGTCACAGGTTGTTTGCAAAATTTAGTAAGTGTGAATTCTGGTGGAGAAAGTAGCGCTTTTGGGTCATATAATTTCTAGCAGTGGCATTGAGGTGGATCCAGCTAAGTTAGCAGTAGTTAAGGAATGGGTTGAGCCGAAGAATGCTTCAGAGATCCACAGTTTCTTAGGCTTAGAAGGCTACTACAGGAAATTTATTCAGGGATTTTCTTCGATTGCAGTGCCACTCACTTCATTGAATAAGAAGAATGCTAAGTTTGTGTGGAGCGATGATTGGCGGAAGAGCTTCGATACTTTGAAGCAAGCTCTCATTTGAGCGCCAGTTTTAGCCATGCCAGCAGGGCAAGGCAATTTTTTGTTTTACACCGATAGCTTTATTTTTGGCTCGATATCAGTTTCTGCACACTTAGGTAGAATCATTAAAAACATAATAACAAGTTTTTTTAACATCAAAATCAAGATTGAAAACATGAAATGTTCCAACAATCTCTCCCTTTTGATGATCACAAAACTTGAACAGTTAAAACGATTTTTAAATTTTAAAATTAAAAAATTATTCTCCCCCTTATGAGAATCAAAAACACTTAAAACTAAAAAAAAATATTCAATTCAAGGGATAGCACATATAAGAAAAGTTGAAAACTCCCTCTCAAGAACTGAATTAAAGACGAGTTTTAAAATGAATTTAAAACATTTTCTGTTTGAGGGATAATTTTAAATAAACTCCCCCTTACTTACTGAATGAAAAACTCCTCTTTAAAAATAATTATCTACGCCAAAAATTTGTAGCTTTAATCATCCAAGCAGTTTAGACAAGAATTCCGGAGGTCCCAATTCAATAACAAAGAAACATAATTGGGTAAACATGATGTTTATTTAATCAAATTGATATCCTTTTTATTATACATTTAAGTACATCAGTAGTTATAAGGAAAAATTTCTACTACAATAGCATATATTAAACAACATCAAATATCAATCAGTTTATGCATGACAGAAATGAATATACCAACAATTGGTTGTCTTGAATTCTTGAAGTGCTGCAACGATCTTGAGTCTCCTTGCCAGACAAATAGTTAGATGCCTTGGACATGATCTATGTGTTTCCAAGCTAGTTGGGCTGACTCAAACTGGACTCAGCTGATGTTGAACCGCATTGATCATCTACTTGATCTGATATGGCAGTTAAGCGACGGTATAATGCTGATGATTAAGTTCCACTTTAATCATCCAACATCTCAACATAGATAGGCTTCGTCTTTTGATCAGCTTCAACTGGTAGGTTGGCAACTGAAACCTTTTCTTCTGATCAGTTTTGCTGGATAGCCAACATGTAGGACTCGTACCCCTGCAGGCTGATTAAAGCCCCAAAGCTCTGAGTCGAGTGAAGTGGCCACAATATTAGTTGCAGAGCCAATCCTCTCTACTCTTCGCAATGAGTGTTAGATAAACATTTTCAAATAGTTTTGAAAATAATATAAAATACTTTTAAATAGCATTTAAAACTATTTTAAAGTAAAATAATTTTCGTCAGTTTTCAAATGTCCTTAGAACATCAAGCTTTGATACCAATTGATGGATCAGTTCAAGCACGTGCGAGGGTGCTTCAAACACAATATTCTCAATGAGCTGAAATAGCTCGTGTTCTAAGAATGTATACACCGATGAATTAGATTAAGTTTAGTTTCAAACCAAGAGGAAAACACTCGACGTAATCCCTCGATAAGAACAACTGAAAGATTTTAAAGTCTAATTACTTTTGTAAACTGGTCGACTGAAAAAAAAAAAAAGGGAATCGGTTATGGCTTCTATTAGTTCAGCTATGGACAGAGCTGAACTGATATTAGCTGAACTGATCAAATTATTTTTAGAAACACAGTTGAGTCGTTAATACACAAGATGTTTATGGATGTTCGGAGACTTCAACTGCTCTTACGTCACCCCTTCTACCACCTCGGGTAGGATCCACTAGAAGACTATGATTTATACAACACTTTGCACAAACCCACCCAGATTAGGACTTATCCACTGTCTAACTGAACTCTTAGTCTAGAATGAAGGCATCACCTTCCAGCCAACACTTGTTTAACGTCTATGTGTCAAAGACTATATACTCAAGTTTTATGTCTTTGTGCAGGACGAAATATGAGTGGTGGTGTGTGTGTGTGTGAACTGATTTTTGAAAACAACCCGAAAGGTGTTCTCACACACTGAATGAAATAAGCTTCTACACTAAGCTGATATAACTTTGAAGTGTTCCCTCGACTGGGCTGATTGCTTCTTTATAAACTGATATGCAATAAATGTGCCCTCTCTTGTTTTTACCTCTAGTTCATATATATTTGTTGATGGTATTGGTCTGTATTTATAGCAGCAATGCGACCGTACATCAAGACTCGTCACATGTGATCGTTGCAGCTTGAATGTGTTCCTTGAAATTTGTGTCTCGACTTTTCCCACAGCCATTTTGGAACATTTTGTCTTTAAGCATTGCTGCAACATCTATTATTCTACTATTGATAGTACAGATGTTTTGTACCTTTTTGCACAGCTTTATCCCATTGAATAAGCTTGTCGAGTTCTGCAACTGATTGGTTCTAACTGATGCTCTGAACTGGTCATTTGAACTGATCTTCAGTTGGGCTGGTGAAATCAGTTGGCTCGTCAGTTTAACTCATTTCACTCTTTCAATTGAACTGGTCAGCAGGGATTTTCATTACTTGAACTCTTCATCAGCTGGCTGGGCTTCTGAATGTCTTCTGCTGAACCACCTATCAGCTGGACAATCAGTTGAACTGGTTCAGTTTTATCAATCAGTTAGTACTTTCAGTTTGCATTCTTCGATAGCATTACTTTTGGCTCGATACCTTATGTGCACTTAGGTAGAATCATAGAAACATAATAACAAGTTTTGTTAAGATCAAAATCTAGATTGCGAACATGAAATGTTCCAACAAAAATCCAAACTTTCAGCTAGCACATTTGCATATAAACTGATCTGGCGTATTTTAATATTTTTTGCATATGTATTTAAATCTAAAGATTCATACATGGAGAACGCAAATGAAAGAGGCGGGAATCTGACCCATAAATAGCCAACGTCGGGGGTTTTTTAAATTCTTTGTATTACAATAATAAACTTGACTTTAGCTTGAATTTACAAATTTATTATTTTCATTGTTCTATCTACTTAATTCGTTGATTTCTATTTCAACTAAAGCAAAACATAGTATGTATATTCCACAAAGATTTAATTGTAACGAAGTTAATTTTATAAATGTTTATATCTTAATTTTACATTCTGTAACTATAGCTAGAATTTGTATTCTTCATCTTTATCAAGTGATCTACATACAATATTTCGATTTTTTGGCAAATAAAAAGAGTTTGCCAATTTGTACTTTATTTGAAATGTATTTAGCGAAATCCTTGCAGTAGTTTACATTTTGTTATGTCATATACGTTTTTTAAGCATGCTTTAATAGATTGCTCTTTTTATTTTGTCTGTTTATGTTGTACTTGGGTATGATTCGATATAATGAATATTTTCTTATTACACTAGAGCATAGAGGGTTTAACTTATGCATAAAATGCCTAATGATAAATATAGCTTTAATTGTTTTCCCCCTTCAATTTATTAGCTTAATTTAGAAGACAAATTTTAGTTTTTTATATTCAATAAATTTTAGTTTGATGATATTCTGATATTTTTTTAACAATCTTTTGACTATTTGTTTACTTTTTTTACATTGAAGTTTAATATTATTTCACAAGAGATGATATTACGGCTTCAAAAAAATATTATTTTGAATGATAAAAAATATATATCATGGTAGATAACAAATTAAAGTTGACAGATTTATTTAAATTTTGGAATTCATTGACTTTCATAAATATATGTATGATACAAAATATTTTGGTATCATGGTGTTGTAATATCATGAATGTTTGAAATATTAAGCTCATAGTGTGTCTCGGTGACTAGTATATATAAAGAGTGGAATAAGACCAGGAATAGCCAATATTTATTTAATTTATTTTAATTAATAGACAAAAGGGAGGGAGCCTGATATTAATTTTCTCCAAAGATTTTTGACCGAACTGAAATCGCAAAACAGTCGTTCTGAAGGATTTGGATCCGCTATCCGCTGTTCTGCTTGCCAATCAGTTCCTAGGTAAAAGTTTCCTCTTTCTGTTGGACGGATTTAATCGTTTATGTCAAATATATTTCTCGACTAATATTTAAAATAGATAAAATCCATATACATCCAAATCTTTATATTTAAACTTATTCTAAAGGTGTTTATTTTTCTTAAATGCTATTAAGAAATTGTGAAAATAATTTTTTGTTCAATTAATTTTAAAATTTGTTTTATTTTGTGTTTAAAAAATTATATAAAATTGGCAAGTCCACGTTCTAATTTGGATTAGATTCATCGGGTTCAAGGACAAGTTCAATGTTTGGCTGACCTGTCCTGAACTGACTCGTAGACATATTCAATGGTGGAGTATTACACTGTGTTGCAGCACTTCCATGTGGGTACTTGGTAGAAGTAGGTCTGGGCCCTATGATTTTTGGGCCTGAACCCATAAAATTTGGGACTGAAACACTCCGACTTATTGTAAACATTAATTATGTGGACACAATTGCTATGAACCCATCACTTTTCTATTAATTTTATTTTTCTGGTTCTGTTTTGTCCTTTTAATTATTGAAAAAAAAGGGTGAACCCCACCCACTTCCGAGGGCCCCACACAGAGCTGCTCCAAGCCCCGGCGTGAAGGGAGGTAAATCAGGGTTATGCACCGACAGTAGGTACCTAAAAGAGAGGTTGGCTGGAGCAATTCACCATAAAGGGTCCTTTTAATTATTGAGATCATAGCTTTGTTCCATTCCAACCACCACCGTCATTTCCACCCCTCCGGTCTCTTACCAGCTAAATCTATGCATATTAGTAATATAATAGCTCAAGTACAATTTTGAAAATGGTAGAGACATACCAACTCATCATTCTTATAATTCTTAAATTGCTTATTTGTTGATGGGTTCCTTTTTTTTCAAGGAAAAAAAAACTAGTCAGGCTCGAATTTAAGATCTATATATTAGAAAACCAAAAGAAGAATAAAATAGTTTTAACCAATTGATACATTTTTTGTTCTTAAATTTTAAGAGTTAAATTTAATTTTAAAAAATTTGATCGAATTACTAAAATTAGAAATCAAAGAAAATTTAAGAGCCAAATTGAAAATGTTCCAAGAACTGGCCCCTAATCAACTAGGCTAGTTATGATTAGGGTCAGCATATACTAGAGGTGTCAATCGGGTGGGTTGGGTCGATTTCGGGTCAATCTTTCCACCCGAACCCAACACGAACCCGAATCAAATAAAAAATTGTTAAAAAAATAAAAATATGCAAAATAAATATTAAATGATGAAAATTTATCATCTAAATATACAATAAATTTTGTTCAAACATATAATATATAAAAATATAGATAATATTTTCAAAAAAAAGTTCGTGGGTCAACCCGCGACCCAACCCGAAATCCGTCTAACATTGTACTAACCCGAATCCACTCAACCCGAACCCAACCCGAACCCGAAAAACCCCAACTCAACCCTGATTTTTTTGTGTTGGGTCGACGGATCGTATCGTATTTTGACACCCATGTATACTACTAGTAAAAGGAGCATCTCATCACTTTATCATTATTGTATCTTGTAAGCCCCCGGCATGTGGGACACATCTATTTGCTCTAAATGTATAATTAATTATACATTCGTCCCATGTATCACAGAAAATAATAATTAGGATAGAGTCCATTGGTCATCCTAGAGAGCCACGTAATCGATATTAATAATTTTATGGGTAAATTTGAAAAAAAATACATATGTCCATATTTATTTTAAGATTCAGTACCTAAATGATTTTGTTAGATATGAATTTTATTGTGGCGATGGTAACTAAAACCAGTAGACCAGCAGATCAGAACAACTAGATAGTTTATCAGTAGCGGCTGCTCTAGTAAAAACCAGTAGAAAGAGGGCTAACTATACAAACCAGTAGAGAACACTTTCTAACGTTGCTACCTTAATTGTTACCGTTAAAGTGTTCCTAGTACCAGCATTAATTACAGCATTAAATACTATACGGAGTCATTTAATGCATATTACCAAATTGAGTATAAAACAAGACTGATTGTTTTATAGCTTTTCTGCAGGAACCTATTTCGGTAATAAAGCTGATTGTATCAGTTATCTGAAGACTTCTCTGTTTATGAACGTTGAACTCAGTCGATTATATATACTTGGATCAAATCCTTGTTCGATACTTCACTTCGCATAATATCATTTTTCAAGGAACAAAGCTACTCTCTTATCAGAAAAATATCATTCATTCTTGAGCGTTGTCAAGTTCAACACAAAGAAAAGTAGCACACGCTTCATAGCTTATATCTGATCTTGTTAAAGATCATCTTGTGCTACTAATTCTTACACTCTTCACAATCTTTACTACATCAATATTTTATCAGAAGAGTCTGTAATCTGAAAAGAGTCTTTTCAGAACTTTGTGTTCCACATTTGTGTAAAGTTGAGAAACTAAGAGTTTCAGTAGGCTGAGGTGTAAGTCCTTCTGAAGTGGGTGTGTACAAGTGTTGTACTGTAATATCCAAAGTCTTTTAGTTATACCTTCTGGAAACAGAAGAAGGGGAGACGTAGAAGAGTTTATCTTCGAACTTCCATAAACAACTGCTGTCTACTGCTTTATTGTTTTTCAGCTACTTCATCAGATTATTTCCGCACATTCTACTGTAATCAGGTGAAAGTTTTCTCACAAGATCAACTACTATCCTTAACAGGATTCTAGTACTTCATCCTCACGAAAAACGAGTAGAGTTTATTCACCCCCCCCCTCTAAACTCAACTTCGATCCTCAACAATTGGTATCAGAGCAGGTTATTCTTGTTTGTGAAAAACTACAACAAATGGCACACTTCAGCAAGATTCCTATGTTCTCTAAGGAAGATTTTGACGACTGGAAGATAAGAATGCAAGCTCATATTGCAGCACAAGATGATGACATGTGGTACGTCATCACAGATGGTCCACTGAAAATCTTAAAGCCTAACACAGCTGTTGCTGTTACTGACGGTGCACCACAGATGGTCGAAAAATCAAGAAGTGAATGGACCAGTGAAGATAAGAAAAAAGCCAATCTTGATAATGTGGCGAAGGATATATTGTATAAAACTCTTGACAAGAACACTTTCAGCAAGATAAAAATGTGTTCTACTGCAAAGGATATTTGGGAAAAGCTCATCCAGATATGTGAAGGAAATGAGCAAACAAAAGAAAATAAACTGTCTGTAGCAATGCAGAAGTTTGAAAATCTGAAAATGAGATCTGGTGAAACTCTAAATGAGTTTGATGAAAGATTCAGTAGCTTGGTCAATGAGCTAGCTGCTCTGGGTAAAGAGCATAGCAACAGAGAAATAGCCCTCAAGGTGATGAGAGCCTTACCCAGAGAATGAGATGTTAAAACAATGGCTTTGAGAGTATCCAAAGATCTAAACAAATTGGAACTGCACGACCTATTTGCAGATCTAAAGGCCTATGAATTCGAATTGGAAGTAAGAAGTGGAGAAGAGCCTTCAAACTTACCCACCAAGGCCCTTGCTGCTACTGCTACTACTTTTACTACTACTGCCTCTACCTCTTCTACTGCTGCTGCAGTTGTACCTCAGGCTTTACCGGCTGTGATCATTGATAATGCTATGGAGAAGACTACTGAACAAATCAGTAGTGATGCTATGTCCTTATTTGTAAAGAAATTCTCCAGGTTCATGAAGAAGAACCATCGAACCTATCAGGGTCCCAATCGCAACTTCAAGAAAGATTCACCATCCGGTGATATGGGATGCTTCAACTGTGGAAAGATAGGTCACTTCATTGCTGATTGTCCCAAACCAAATAAGGATGATCAAAAGAGAAAGGATTACAAGAGAAATGACAAAAAGTCCAGAGGAGATCGAAAAGCGATGATTGCCGAAGAAAGCAAATCTAAATGGGCGGACTCTAGTTCTGAGTCATCTGACTCAGAAAGTCATTCCAGTGACAGTGATGCAGAAGAAGTCAAATGTCTAATGGCAGACAATGACTCAACCTCGACATCTGAAGAGGTATTTGATTTTGACTCTAGTGAATTTACACGAAATGACTTGATTGATGCACTGCATGAAATGGTAAAAGAGTATTCTAGACTTTCTCAATCGTTTGAAGAAGTTAAAATTGAAAATCAGAACTTAAAGAGTCAGAACAGTAAGTTAACTTGCTTGCAAGTAGACAGCTGCAATGATTTACAAGTTAAGATGAGTAAATTAATAACTGAGAATGAAAGAGCCAAAGCAGATTACCAGAAGGTGCTTTCTGAAAACCAGAAGTTGTCGCTACTGGTAAATGCTTGGAACAAGTCTTCTGTTTCATTAGAAAAGATGCAAGAGTTACAAAAACAGTCAGGAGATAGAAGTGGTCTCGGTTTTTGTAATAATGAAAGCACTTCTGAAACAAATACTAAGCCAACACTGGATATGTGCAAAGCGAAATACATTCACTTTGTGAAATCCAGTGTGGTACAAGAACCAGAAGTACCTACTGCTTCAGTGGAAAGGAATGTAAATCTGACGAACAGAAGAATGCACTATGGTCTGGGTTACGTTAAACCTAAGGAAAAAGTTGACCAGAGTTCTAGATTCAGAAAAGAATTCAACTCTGGAAGACAACATCCCATGAAGGTTAAGAACTACCAGTACTACAACTCTAAACCTGTTCAGAAGAGATACAGACTGGAAAACAGAAACAGAAGGGAAGAACAACATTTTGGTATGCATGCTGTTAGAAATAACAGACCCTCTGTTGCACACACATCTTTGGATACCCGAAGTACAAAGTTACCAAGAATTGTACAAATGTGGGTTCCCAAAGGACTGATAAGGCTTGGACCCAAATAGATTTGGGTACCAGTTACTAAAATTTGTGTTTGCAGGAACAGAAGAAGGAAACAGAAGTCAGTAACTCTACATGGTATCTGGACAGTGGTTGTTCCAGACATATGACTGGACAAAGAAACTTACTATCCGAAATAGTGAGCTGTACTGGACCAAAGATTACTTTTGGAGATAACTCAAAAGGTAAAACCATGGGTAAGGGTAAGATTATCCATGGTAATATAATTATTAATGATGTGTTGTTAGTTGACAATCTTTATTACAATCTTATCAGTATTAGTCAACTATGCGATAATGGGTATTCTGTGGCTTTTCAAAAGCTTTCTTGCATAGTTAGAGATTCTGCTGGAACTACTGTGTTAACAGGAAAGAGAGAAGGCAATACTTACAGAGTCTCTTGGAACTCAAATCATGTCAACACTCCTACATGCTTAGTTGCTTCTCTTAGCAATAAACACTGGCTATGGCACAAGAAACTGAATCATCTGAATTTCAAGTCAATCAATTATCTTAAGAAGCAGAATATAGTCGATGGATTACCTGACTTTAATTTTGTTAAAAATCACATTTGTTCTGCTTGTCAGCTTGGGAAACAGATAAGATCCAGCTTCAAGACTAAAGATAGCAAATCAACTTCAAGATGTCTGGAACTACTGCATATGGATTTATTTGGTCCTATCCCCATCATGAGCTTAGGGGGAATGAAATATACTCTTGTTGTAATTGATGATTTTTCCAGATTCACTTGGGTAATATTTCTCGCAGGAAAAGATCAAACCGGCTGTCTCCTGATCAAGCTTCTGAAAAGGATTCAAAATGAAAAATCTACTACCATTATTAAAATCAGAAGTGACAGGGGCACTGAGTTCACTAACAAGTATCTTGAGCTATATTTGAATGAGCAGGGGATTCATCATGAATATTCAGCTGCCAGAACTCCTCAACAAAACGGAGTAGCTGAGAGGAGAAATAGAACTCTAAAAGAAGCAGCTAGAACAATGCTAGCAGATGCAGATATTTCTCAACGCTTCTGGGCTGAAGCAATCAATACTGCCTGTTACACGCAAAACAGATCAATGGTCAACAAAAGACACAACCAGACTCCGTATGAAATATGGAAAGGGAAGAAGCCCAATGTATCTTATTTTCATGTGTTTGGTTGCAAATGCTTTGTACTGAATAATGGGAAAAATCATTTGACTGCATTTGATTCTAAATCAGATGCTGGAATATTTCTTGGCTACTCTGCTGTAAGCAGAGCCTTTAGAATCTTCAACAATAGAACTCTTAATGTTGAAGAATCAATTCATGTTGTCTTCGATGAAGACAGCAGTGCTGAAATTTCTAACACATCTGATTTAAGTAACAGGTTAGACATGATTCACTTGGAAATTGACAGTGAAGATGATGTAGAAGCTAATGCCAAGGATCTTCAAAATCCAGAACCAGATATTCCAATAGTGGAACCAGAAGTTCAGACGTTGGATCAACCAATACCAGCAGAAGATGTTCAAGAACCTACTACTGGTTCTGTGGAAGACAATCTTAACATACCAAATCAAGAAGATGTTCATTCCAATCCATTTATCTGGAGAAAATCTCATCCTCCATCATTGGTTATTGGTAATCCAGCAGCGCCGTTGAGAACCAGAAGACAAATGCTTAATGAATATATGCATGCTGCTTTTATATCTCAGGATGAACCAAAGAAGATTGAAGAAGCTCTTCTGGATCCTAGTTGGATTGAAGCCATGCAAGAAGAACTGAATCAATTCAAACGTAATGATGTTTGGTTTCTAGTACCTAGACCATCTCATCAAGCGGTCATTGGAACTCGATGGGTATTTAGAAACAAACTCAATGAAGAAGGCACAGTGGTGAGAAATAAAGCTAGATTGGTAGCTCAAGGCTTCAGACAAGAAGAAGGCATAGACTTTGATGAGACTTACGCACCAGTAGCAAGGCTCGAAGCAATCAGAATATTCTTAGCCTTTGCTGCTTTCAAGAACTTTAAAGTATATCAGATGGATGTGAAAAGTGCTTTTCTAAATGGTCTCTTACAAGAAGAAGTTTATGTCGAACAACCTCCAGGTTTTATCGATCATTTCTCTCCACATCATGTATTTAAATTACACAAAGCATTATATGGTCTAAAACAGGCACCTAGAGCTTGGTATGACACTTTATCACAATTTCTTATTGATCATTATTTTACCATCAGAGCAGTGGATAAAACTTTATTTACTTTAGTTAAGAATAAGCACACTCTCTTAGTACAGATCTATGTTGATGACATTATTTTTGGGTCAACTAACCCCAAATTATGTGCAAAGTTTGGAAAATTGATGCAGGATAAATTCGAAATGAGCATGATGGGAGAATTAACATTCTTCCTAGGATTGCAAATCAAGCAATCAGAAACAGGAATCTTTATAAATCAAGCCAAATACACCAAGGAGCTTCTGAAAAAGTTTGGAATGGAAGCATGCTCTGCTGCTTCTACTCCAATGAGCTCATCTATTAAGCTTGACAAAGATGAAAGTGGTATTCCAGTAGAGGTAACTCAGTATCGAGGTCTTATTGGCTCCTTATTATATTTAACTGCCAGTAGACCAGATATCATGTTTGCTGTTTGCATTTGTGCTCGATTTCAATCTAACCCCAAACAATCTCATTATATTGCTGCTAAGCGTATTTTGAAGTACTTGAAAGGAACTCAAAACGTCGGTTTATGGTATCCCATTGATTCATCGTTAAATCTTATTGGATATTCAGATGCCGATTATGCAGGTTGCAAACTAGACCGAAAAAGCACAAGTGGATTTTGTCAATTTTTTGGAGATAGGTTGATATCCTGGTTTATCAAGAAACAGACGTCCATAGCCACATCTACTGCAGAAGCAGAATATCTGGCTGCTGGAAGCTGCTGCTCTCAGATACTGTGGATTCAACAACAATTAAGAGATTATGGGATTCAAGCCTCCGAATCACCTATATTCTGTGACAATACCAGTGCAATTGCAATCACACAAAATCCAGTACTTCATTCCAGAACGAAGCACATAGACATCAGACATCACTTTATTAGAGATCATGTGCAGAAGAAGAACATTCGTCTGGAATATGTTTCTACTGATCAACAAACAGCAGATATCTTCACGAAACCCTTACCAGAAAATAAGTTTTCTTACTTTCGTAATTCTCTTGGTTTAATAGATTTAACTTAGTCATCCTCTGTAATTTTAGTTTAACTTTTTTTTGTATTTAATTGATTATTTTTTTTAACAGTAAGTTTTTGCAGATAAGCAGGAGAGTAAAGTCAGATGAGCAAAACTGGAATTTTATTAGAAACCATTTCAGTACTTTACACAATGCGTAAATGAAAAACAGTAGATCTTCTTTGCTATTTAATCAGTAGCGTTACATGTAGTGCTTGTCTTCTAATAGAGGAACTTTCTGACATTTGCTTGCAAAGTACTTCAACAGAAAAAAGATGGTCTTCTTCGAAAGAGAAAGGCCTAGAAAGAATCTAGCAAGCTTAGGTCTTGCCAGCACTAATGTAATTTTTAGATGCCACACAAGGCATCAGAGAGGATTTCATCATCATCAATCCTCCAGCACTCTCTTATCGCATTAGAATGCTTCTGGAAGAAATGGATGCAATATTTGAAACTCAACCATAGCAAAAGATTTGCATAACTGTGGAAACTACAACTCAAGGAGAGTATTTCAAGGACCTTTTCGACATCGTTGAAACCTTCAAACCTCTCTCTGAACAATTTTGCCTCATCTCCTGAATCTAGCTCTAACTCTCTTTTTATTTGTATTCTCATTGTTTTTCTTACTTACTTTCGATCAAGATTTGCAGGTATTTATAAGGGGAACAAAGACTCTTGTGAATCACACGATTGTAACTGTTCATCTTCAACGGCTCAGATTGAGAGATGGCCAAGAGTCACTTGTCACAATTATGACTACTTATTAATTGCATTTACCGAGGGGGAACAGTATCTTAGTCAGACTGAGAGTTTGATGTCTTTTTCAGAAAACAGATAGGATATTTGTCTTCTCGATAAAACTACTTGTCTGCTGGTTTTGACAGAGTGCTCATTTACTTCAGGACTCTGAAACTTCCAGTAGACGTTATCATAAAATGACAAATCCTTTTCTGATTTCCTTTAGTAACCGCCTGGACAGCCCGCTCTTTTTTAAATTTTCAAAATCATTCGTCTTTCTGACAATTTCTGCAAAATCTTTTCAAACACTCAACCTAGAACATACTGACACGTGTCTTTGTGTTCATTTGACGGCTGTATATCTTTTTCACACCCTTCATTTTCATCTTTACTGTTTCATAACTATCGTTATTCAGCTACTGCTTTCTCTATATCGTAACTAACTACTGCAAAGTTTTCTGCTCTCATCTGCTTACAGAAATGGCTGGCGCATATACTCTCAATGCTTATCAGGTTAACTTTGCCTCTGTTCTTACCATCAAGGATGAAAATCTTCTAAGAATGTTTCAGGACATTGAGAAATCAGGACTCCGAAAATTCCTCGAAGCACCAGCAATCATCTACAAAAATGCTCTCCTGGAATTTTACGCCAAAGCAGCAGTCCATGAAGGAAGGATTGTTCATACCCTAGGAGATGCTTCTATCTCCATTGATGCCGCTCATCTAGGAGCAACCTTCCTCCTTCCACTTTCGGGTATTTCTGAACTTTCTGATATTTCAAAAACAGATATGTCTGTTGCTCTCACCTCTTTCTCCGCATCTGGAGAAGAAGTGTCTCCTTCTTGCCATAAGAAATTACTAAAGATCGAGTATCAGATTCTGGCCGATATTGTGGCCAAAGCTATTCTGATCAAGGCTGGCACCTTTGATAAACTGACAAAAGAAAAAGTTCAGGTCATGACTGCCATCACCAAAGGGATTAAGGTGGATTGGAGTCACTTTATTTTTAGAATGATGAAGGATATGGTCACTCGGAAGAGCTCTGGTTTCGCGGTTCAGATCAGTGTGTTGCTCAAAGATGCTGGTTTTCCATCTACCAGTGATCTTGATGCTACTTCTGTCACAATGATTGATGCAGCAAATGTTTTGGCTCTAAGGCCTAAGCCAACAGTGACGGAATTTGTTGCAATGAAAAAGGAAATTGGGGAATCTGCCTCTGAGGCTCCCGAACCTCTCAAGCAAATTTCAAAGAAACGACTGCTTATTTCCACAGATTCCGATAAAACAGCTTCAGAAGAACCTGCTGCTACTGCTCGCCCAACAATACCGACCCCAGCAAAGAAGAAACAGCGCACCATCCTCAAATTGAAAAAGACAGCAGCACTGTCTGAGATTGAGAAAGTACCTATTCGACAGGTCTTTCCAGAAGCTGCTCCTTCTGTTCGCTCGACTGTTTCTTCCACTGCTCTCGTTACTGCGTCCATATCAGCACCCTCTTCTGTTTCAGTTTTTAAGCCCTCATCTGGCGTTGTTATTCAAGAACCAGCAAGTGGGTCTTCTGCTTTCCGTCTTATTGCGCCCATTTCATCTACTGACAAAGGAAAAGGGAAAATGGTTGCAGAACCACCTACTTTTGGTCACAAGACCACTGTTACTACAGGTGTTGACCTTCACCTAGCAGAAATTGAGACCTCTGCTACCGAGGAGATAAAATTCTTTGATGAATGGCATGCTGTCCGATTGTTCCACTCTTTTGACTTCTTCAAAACCAAAGGCAATTATAGCAAGATGATGACTGCCGAAAGAAGGACTTTTCAGCTGGCAAAAACGAAGAATGTTATCGAGGCCTTGGGCAGAAGGAACTTCATCCTCGATCAACTCAAGTGTCAGAAATTAGAATCAGTGTTGCAAGTTATTCAAACGAATTTTGATCCTGCCACTCCTACTGCTGCTCAGGATCAACATGTTATTTTGATTCTTTCTGAAAGACTTCAGCAGATGAATGAGCAACTTCTTGCTCAAGAACAAGGTTTTGGAGAGCCTACAGTCTATCATATGGGCCTTATCCCGAGCTTTCAACAAAATCAGATAGTTGAGGAAAGGACCACTGCCTCCCCAAAGGCTGCTGTTTTTAGTACTCCTACATCTCCGACTCGGCCCATTCAGTCCTCATCGCTTCTATCTGTGCATGAACTGGCTTCAGTTGAAGAAGTGATTGAATCTATTGTCCCTGTTGTCTCTGCCACCTTGGACTTACCAGCTTCTGGATCTCCTACCCCAGGACAACAAGTCGCAGAACCAGACACTACTTCCCTACTGCCGAACTTGGGATTATTTTCTGCTGAACATCAAGCAGAAATGAGTGTTCTTCTGGAACCTCCCTCTGCACCTTTGGTTGAAGCACCTTCAGTTACACAGGCCGCAATTGTACCTTTGGAAGAAGTTTTGGCTTCTGATCTGACTACGCCTACTGAAGATGTTCCTCCGCCTCTGGTTGCTGTTGAGTCTACTGTTTCTGCATTTCCAGCAGAAAGCACTATCGACCCGGTTCCTTCTACTGCTTTGTTAGATGCTCCTGTTGATTCTACTGCGTTAACTGTCTCCCTACCTGTTGTGACTGCGACGACTTCTCGTCTATCTGAGATCAAACAACGCATTCTTTACCGAACTCCTTCACCAGAAACAGATGTTTTCAATCTCGAACAACAGATTCTATGTCTACAAACCGACCTCACCAACATATCTGAATTGGTGCAGCGTATGTCTTGTGAAAACCTTGTGGAAATCACTGGTGCTAAAGACTTCCGAGAGCGCATGGGTAAACACATCTATCTCACTAAAAAGACAACGGACAAGATATATGTTGAAGCCTCCATCTTCAGACAAAATGTATCAAGAACTCACAACGCCCTCCTACTCGCTCAAACTGATATACTTTCTCGAATCACTGAGCATGACGATCTTTTTCGATCGCTCTCTACTTCTGTGGAACTTCTGGATGCCAAGATTGATTCTGAAAATCAATCTATTACCGCCTTAGATAATCGCATCTCCTCTCAGACTCCTTATCTAGAGATGTTGTGGCCGCTGATGCCAAAAAGGGGGAAGATAGAAGAGATCAAGAAGGAGTTAGGCAAACAGAAGATGAGGCTGAACCTTCCAACAGAAGAGATCAAGAACCTCAAAATGAAGAAATCATTTACAGGGACATTGGAACCAATTAATTTGCTTACCTTGATACATCATTATTATCATTATCTGTTTATTTAAATGATTATCTGTTCATGTTATATCTTTCTACTGTTTAGGTTTTGGCATCACCACAAAGGGGGAAATTGTTAGATATGAATTTTATTGTGGCGATGGTAACTAAAACCAGTAGACCAGCAGATCAGAACAACTAGATAGTTTATCAGTAGCTGCTGCTCTAGTAAAAACCAGTAGAAAGAGGGCTAACTATACAAACCAGTAGAGAACACTTTCTAACGTTGCTACCTTAATTGTTCCCGTTAAAGTGTTCCTAGTACCAGCATTAATTGCAGCATTAAATACTATACGGAGTCATTTAATGCATATTACCAAATTGAGTATAAAACAAGACTGATTGTTTTATAGCTTTTCTGCAGGAACCTATTTCGGTAATAAAGCTGATTGTATCAGTTATCTGTAGACTTCTCTGTTTATGAACGTTGAACTCAGTCGATTATATATACTTGGATCAAATCCTTGTTCGATACGACACTTCGCATAATATCATTTTTCAAGGAACAAAGCTACTCTCTTATCAGAAAAATATCATTCATTCTTGAGCGTTGTCAAGTTCAACACAAATAAAAGTAGCACACGCTTCATAGCTTATATCTGATCTTGTTAAAGATCATCTTGTGCTACTAATTCTGACACTCTTCACAATCTTTACTACATCAATATTTTATCAGAAGAGTCTGTAATCTGAAAAGAGTCTTTTCAGAACTTTGTGTTCCACATTTGTGTAAAGTTGAGAAACTAAGAGTTTCAATAGGCTGAGGTGTAAGTCCTTCTGAAGTGGGTGTGTACAAATGTTGTACTGTAATATCCAAAGTCTTTTAGTTATACCTTCTGGAAACAGAAGAAGGGGAGACGTAGAAGAGTTTATCTTCGAACTTCCATAAACAATTGTTGTCTACTGCTTTATTGTTTTTCAACTACTTCATCAGATTATTTCCGCACATTCTACAGTAATCAGGTGAAAGTTTTCTCACAAGATCAACTACTATCCTTAACAGGATTCTAGTACTTCATCATCACGAAAAACGAGTAGAGTTTATTCACCCCCCCTCTAAACTCAACTTCGATCCTCAACAGATTTTTTGTACAAATCAGTACCTGACACATACTATAAATTAGTTTTAACTCCCTAAAAAGATAAATTTACATTTTTGCCCTTTTATTATTTAAATAAAGATATAATTTTACCCACCAAATTAATTGTGTGTTTTCCATCCACCAAAGTATTAGTACCTATTATGAGGTTTCAGATACTTAATTGTGTTATTTGAATACTCCAGATTTGTAAAAAAATACTATATTTTTGAAAAAAAATCACCTTAAATTCAATCATTATTGGTTTTTCATTAAAAATTCATTATCATGAATTATTCATGTCATTTTATTTTTTAAAAAAATATATTTCTTCACTCATCATGAAATAAGATTAAGTACTTATTTTGACATATAAAGTATCTATTTTGAAGTTTCAGATTATTGATTTGGCTATTTAAATACTCCAAATGTGTAAGAAAATACTGGATCTTCGAATGATCACCATAAATTCAGTCATTGTTTTTCTTTTCATGAAAGGTGTATTTGGATGACATATTCATCTCATTCAATATTTTTTGTAAAAAAAATCAAATTCCAAACTAAGCATGTAAATTTTAAAATACTTAGTTTTACTTGAGAAATACCTATTTTGAGCTTGCAAATACTTGATTTCGTAAATGAGATACTCGCAATATGTATTAAAATACTGGATATTCGAATAGACAAAGTAAATTCACCAAGTATTGGTATTTCAATAGAAAATGTATTTGGATGACATATTCATCTCAAATAATATTTTTTTTGTAAAAAAAAATTCTCAAATAAACATGAAAATTTTAAAGTACTTAGTTTTACTTGAGAATTACCTAATTTGAGTTGTCAAATACTTGATATCATAAATGAGATACTCACAATATGTATTAAAATATTGGATATTCCGAATAGGCAACGTAAGTTCTCCAAGAGTCCAAGTATTGGTATTTCCATGAAATATGCATTTGGATGATAAGTACCTAATTTGAGTTTGTAAATACTTGATTTGATATAGAAGATACTCATAATATGTAATAGAATACTGAATATTCAAATATGCAACGTAAGTTTACCAAGTGTTGGCTTTTCATGGAAGATGTATTTGGATGACATATTCATTTCATTTAATATATTTTTTGTAAAAAAAATAAAATTTACCAAATAAGCATGAAAATTTTAAAGTACTTAATTTTATTTGAAAAATACCTAATTTGAGTTGGAAAATACTTGATTTCTTAAATGAGATCTTTATAATATGTATTCAATATTGGATATTCGAATAAGCAATATAAATTCTCCAAGTATTGGTATTTCCATGGAATATGCATTTGGATGAGAAATACTTGATTTGAGTTTGCAAATACTCGATTTGGTACATGTGATACTCATAACATGTAATAGAATACTGGATATTCGAATATGCAACGTAAGTTCATCAAGTGTTGGCTTTCTATGGAAGATTCTTTTGGATGACATATTTATCTCATTAATATATTTTTTGTAAAAAAAAAACCAAACAAACAAATTCTCAAATAAGTATGAAAATTTTAAAGTACTTAGTTTTACTTGAGGAGTACATAATTTCATATTGCAAATACTTGATTTGGTACATGAGATACTCATAATACGTAATTCGAATATGCAACGTAAGCTCACCAAATATTGGTCTTTCTATGGAAGATGCATTTGGATGACATATTCATCTCATTTAATATTTTTTTATAAAAGGAAAAAACAAATTCTCTGATAGGCTTAATTTAATTGTGGTGATGATAGTCAAAACCAATAGATCTCGTTAGTAAACCAGAAGATAATATAAAAACATAAGTTCTCGTATCGCCTTAACAAAGCAGTACTCTTCATGTACTTACCAGCTTAGAAAAATAGAAGCAGAACTTGACTTTTGCTAAATCAGAACCTATCGGCCATATATTAAATATTACCATTACTTTACCAAGTACGAGTATTAAATGCATCACTAATGCTGAACAAAGTCATTTAATAAGTTTTACCAAATGTGGTATGAAACAAGACTAATTATTCTGAATCTTTTTGCAAGAACCTTTTTAGGTAATAAAGCTGTTCCTATCAGAAGTCAAAGAAGCCGTTTTATTTATAGACGTTGGATTCAAGACTTCTATAAATACACAAGATCAACGACATTTATAGGTTACCGAAACAACGTTTACATTCTCTTATATACGAACGTCGATTTGAGCACTCAAACTAACTTATCATCTTCAAAGCTCAATATTGATACCATCAAATAATTGAATTTGAGTATTTAAATGGTAAAATCAAGTATTTGTGGACTTGTATTAGGAATTATTTGTATTAATTTAGGTATCACATTGGATACTTCTCAAGCAAAACTAAGTATTTTAAAATTTCAATACTTAGTTGAGAATTTGTTTGTTTGTTTTTTTTACAAAAAAAATATTAAATGAGATGAATATGTCATCCAAATGCATCTTTCAAGGAAAAAATAAACACTTGGTGAGTTTACGATCCATATTCGAATATCCAGTATTCTATTACATATTATGAGTATCTCATGTAACAAATTAAATATTTACAATATCAAATTAGGTACTTCACAAATAAAAACAAATACTTTAAAAAATTTATGCTTAGTTGGAAAGTTGTTTTTTCTTTTACAGAAAAAAATATTAAATGATATGAATATGTCATCCAAATGCTTATTCAATGGAAATATCAATACTTGGTGAACCTACGTTTCTTATTCGAATATCTAGTATTTTAATACATATTGTGGGTATCTCATTTACGAAATCAAGTATTTGCAAACTCATATTAGATACTTTTCAATTAAAACTAAGTACTTAAAAATTTTCATGCTTAGTGGATAATTTGTTTTTTTAATTATTAAATGAGATGAATATGTCATCTAAATGTATCTTCCATAAAAATACCAACACTTGATGAACTTACGTTGCTTATTTGATTATCCAGTATTTTAATACATATTGTGAGTATCTCATTTACGAAATCAAGTATTTGCAAACTCAAATTAAAATATTTCTCATTTAGGGAGTAAAATAAAGTATTGGTAGATTCGAATTAGATATTTTTTGTACTAATTTAGGTATCACATTTTAACTTCACAAATGACACATCAAAAGTCACTCAATATTACTTGAAACTATATTATTTTATATTCCAAAATAATCAAAATTGAGTCTTAAAAAGGTAAAATCAAGTATATGAAAAATTAAATTAGGTACTATTTGTACCAATTTAGGCAGTACGTTTTTTATTCACAAATCTTAATAAAAAAATATTCAATACTATCTTCAAATTATATATTTTGACATACTCAATCGAATTTGAGTATTTAAAAGGTAAAATCAAGTGTTTGTAAACTCGAATTGTGTATTACTTTTATTATTTTATGTATCACATTTTTGCTTCGCGAATGTCATCATCGGTGTCACTTAATATTAACTTCAAATTATATTTTGACATCCTCAAATAATTGGAAATGAGTATTTACGGGGTAAAATCATGTATTTATATACTCTAATTAGATACTCTTTGTACCAATTTAAGTATCACATTTGAACTTCACAAATGACACAATCAAAAGTCACTTAATATTACTTGAAACTTAAGTATTTTCTTAAACATTTGAAGTATTCAAATATCCAAATCAAATATTTGGAACTCGAAAATAGGTATTTTAGCCATCAAAATAAGTAATTTTTCTATTCAACAATGAGTGAGAAACTGTGTTTTTTCAAAAATTAGATGACATGAATAAGTCATCTTAATGTATTTTCAATGAAAATACCAACAATTATTGAATTTATTGTGATAGCTCGAAGATCCAGTATTTTCTTACACATTTGGCGTATTCAAAGAGTAAAATCAAGCATTTGGAACTCCAAAATAAGCATTTTGTTGGTCAAAATAAATACTTAATCTTATTTCATGATGAGTGATGACCTATGTTTTTATTTTAAAAAATAAATAAATTGACATGAATAAGTCATCTTAATGTATTTTTCATGAAAAAACCAACAATGATTAAATTTATAGTGAATGATCGAAAATATAGTATTTTCTTATATATTTAGAGTATTTAAAGAGCGAAATCAAGTATATGAAACCCCATAATAGGTACTTGGTATGTCAAAATAAGTATTTACTTTTATTTCATGATAATTGAGAAATAATATGTTGAGGATCGAAGTTGAGTTTAGAGGGGGGGTGAATAAACTCTACTCGTTTTTCGTGAGGATGAAGTACTAGAATCCTGTTAAGGATAGTAGTTGATCTTGTGAGAAAACTTTCACCTGATTACAGTAGAATGTGCGGAAATAATCTGATGAAGTAGTTGAAAAACAATAAAGCAGTAGACAGCAGTTGTTTATGGAAGTTCGAAGATAAACTCTTCTACGTCTCCCCTTCTTCTGTTTCCAGAAGGTATAACTAAAAGACTTTGGATATTACAGTACAACACTTGTACACACCCACTTCAGAAGGACTTACACCTCAGCCTACTGAAACTCTTAGTTTCTCAACTTTACACAAATGTGGAACACAAAGTTTTGAAAAGACTCTTTTCATATTACAGACTCTTCTGATAAAATATTGATGTAGTAAAGATTGTGAAGAGTGTAAGAATTAGTAGCACAATATGATCTTTAACAAGATCAGATATAAGCTATGAAGCGTGTGCTACTTTTCTTTGTGTTGAACTTGACAACGCTCAAGAATGAATGATATTTTTCTGATAAGAGAGTAGCTTTGTTCCTTGAAAAATGATATTATGCGAAGTGTCGTGTCGAACAAGGATTTGATCCAAGTATATATAATCGACTGAGTTCAACGTTCATAAACAGAGAAGTCTTCAGATAACTGATACAATCAGCTTTATTACCGAAATAGGTTCCTGCAGAAAAGCTATAAAACAATCAGTCTTGTTTTATACTCAATTGGGTAATATGCATTAAATGACTCCGTATAGTATTTAATGCTGCAATTAATGCTGGTACTAGGAACACTTTAACGGTAACAATTAAGGTAGCAACGTTAGAAAGTGTTCTCTACTGGTTTGTATAGTTAGCCCTCTTTCTACTGGTTTAGTTTTACTAGAGCAGCAGCTACTGATAAACTATCTAGTTGTTCTGATCTGCTGGTCTACTGGTTTTAGTTACCATCGCCACAATAAAATTCATATCTAACATAATATTTTGTTAAAATTATATTTTAAATGGAAAAAAATAATATAATTTTTATGGATAAAATAATATATTTATTTAAATAATAAAGGGTAAAAATGTAAAGTTTGCTTTATGGGTAGTTAAAACTAAATATATAGATATGTCAGGTACTGATTTCTAAAAAATAATGGCTAGGTACTGAATTTTAATTGAAACATCGACAGATGTATTTTTGGAAATTTACCGTAATTTTATTATGAATCTTTTATGCTATATTTGAGAGGATGAATTTTGGTTATTTGTATTGTTTACGATGAAATAATAAAGTAAATCTTAAATTTGCATATTATTTATATATGCATTAATAATATAAAGTATAATTGATTTCAAATGACATAATTATTGAATGAACTTGAAATTCAATCTTATTAACTTGAAATAATATATAAACATACAAAATATAAATTTGAATTTTGATGATCTTACTTTTTAAAAACAACCGAAATAAATTTAAAATTGAATAAATTCAAGAGCAAAAACTTGGTGATAAGGTCTATTGGGAATCCAAGAAAGCCAAATAATAATAATATTATCCATTTAAAATTTGGTGACGTCTGCTTTAAACAATTGGGGTTTTTTTTAAAAAAAATATATAAAATTAAAAGATCGTCATAAAAATGTTGGAAATTGAAAATCTTTATGAAATTAGTGCAATCCAAAAAATATATATTAAAAAAGAGAATAAATTTGTGATGGCCAATTTCCTCCAGGTGATAGGTAAAGCCCGTAACACGCGTCTCTTCCACCGCATCACAGACCATGGACAATAGCACGTGGGTGGGCTCCTCTCTCGACCACAACACACAGCTGCAGGTTACAGTGATGATTGGCTTCATTCTCCGCCTGCTCTTCATTTTTCTCTTGCCTACCTTCATTTTAGAGCCTTGGTTTTCGGCCTCCCACCCTTGCACCAGTCCACCAAAACAGGTTTGCATGGTGTGTTCTCTTCATCTTTTGATTTCTGCCGTCGTTCACAAGCCAGATCTCGTTACTAGAGAACGCCTATCGGTTGAAATTCCGTCCCCACGAACAATTTTATCTGAAAAATCTTACCTTCTGGCTGAAAAGTTGAAGAACCCACTTGGAGTTGTACACTCTTTTTCCGTTTTTTGTGAATTGAAAGTGCTGATATGCATTCTCTAGATCTCTCCGCTTGCTGCCCTTTTCTTTTCTCCGTAATCTTTGAATTGTTTTGTAGATAGATAGCTTTTTCGATAGTAGCATGCAAGCGCATTTGCTGCTTCGTGTTCATTATTTGTTGCCGCTTCGTGTTCGATATTTGTTGCTGAATAATGTTACTGTTAGTGTAGATGTCCCGCAAGACAACGGTTTGCTAGTGAATTTATTGACTCAAGTGAAATAAACAATCTTTATTTTAATATAATTTAATTTTTTATGGTCTTGTTTTACTTTATCTGTATACCTATGCAAACAGCATAGATAAAGTCCTTGATTATGCTTTAATACAAATGAATCGTAATTCGATGTTGAAACTCATTTCTAAACACTGCATATTCTAAATTTGTTCCTAGTCGATTCAGCCGCCTAAAACAGGGATAAAGGCCGCTTGAGCTCGAGACCAGTATCTGTGATGTTGTGTACTGCGTTTCTTGGTAAGGGCATGGAGATGTCCAAACATGCAGATGGGTAATCATATGATGATTATACCGAACAACCCTCCCTCGGACTTTTCAAGTGATTATCATTCATCGAGAGGATAAGTCCTGGTTATGATTGTACATCATTAGTCCTTACGACCGGGGACAACACTGAGGCTCTATATGCTAGGGCTGTGCTTTGACTCGTTTACCAACTCCAGGAGAGTCATCAGTTGGCGAGGTTGGGTACAGTTGCGATACATATAGGAGCCAGTGCATTGTAGTCGGAGATTCACCGCTCACCTACGGGTGTGGATATCCTATGCGATCTGATGTAATAATAGTGCATGGAATCTCTGGCCAGAGTATGAGATGTACATTGGAGAAGGAGTTCTCCAATAGTACACGCGATGCCACTATTATAGTTATCACATAGTTATCGAATTATTATGCAACACTCAATGAACCAATGGTTGCAGATTCGATCAGGATATATGAGATGAAGGGACCGTATTGTACGTTAATCATAATCGACTGGTTCTTGCAGGCACTATCAGTGATACCTAAGGATCATGGGGTGATGCTACTAGACGCTCTTACCATGATCCGATGAGTGCAATCAGAAATGAGTTCTGACATTCTTGATCAAGGTGTTGATGAAAAGAATGAGGCTAACTAGGGTAAGCCCGAATAAAGGATTATGTCCTGAATCACAAAGAGTTGTGAACCCACGGCTAGCTGTATCCCTGAACCATTGAGGGTCACACAAGCACTGGATCGTTTGTTCTCGTTGAGAGAATAAATTCAAGAAGTTGAATTTATATTATATAGTAAATTCAAGGAGTTGAATTTATGATAATTAAATTTTGAGAGAACAAATTCAAGGAGTTGAATTTATAACATTTGAGAATTTAATTTATTAAACTCAAATGTTGGGTTTATTAAATATTAAATTTTGGAGGTGATAAAAATACAAGGAGTTGAATTTATAATTTAAATAATAAATTCAAATATTGAATTTATAATGTATTTAATTTATTGAGCTCAAAGTTAAGTCGATTAATTAATAAATTAAATATGATGGATAATATGTTTAATGGGCTTGTAGGGGTACAAGTCCAACATATTAAATAATTAAAATTTTAATGGGCTTTGATTAAATTAATTAAATTAGTTGGACTAGCCCAAATAATTAAATCAAGTCCATTAATATTAATTATGTAATTAGGTTATAATTTAATTATATATAATACATAAAAGGTCAAACCCTAAATCCATCACCAAGCAATTTTCGAGAGACCCACCTCCAAAAAGAAATTTAAAATGCGGCCACTTCCTCTTGAAGGAAAATTTTGAGCCGTCTCTCTTAATTTTCTCTCCTACGTTAAATCTCTTTCACATATTCTAGTTATGTTTGAAAGAGGAACAAATATTTCAGTCGTTGACCGGATTAGGAGATCGAAGAATGTTCGTATGGATTTACAACAAGAGCTACGTCAGCTAATACCGGAGGAGTTAGAGCCAAGTGAAATTATTCACCAAAGGTATAAAATTTCAACGCCCTATGAATGTTTTGAAAACCATACGAGTGTCCAAATATTATTTTGTTTTTAAAAATAAAATAAAAATTTTAAACTTCTGCTGCGTTTGGGCACGTAGAAAACCGAGATCCAACAGTGGTATCAGTGCCAGGTTTTCTGAATCGTATGATTTAAATTATATTGAATAATTTATTTCTAACCACACAAGAAAATTTTCAGAAAAAACTGATGCACCATAAAATTATTTTTCGTATTTTCGTAACAAAAAACAAAATTCGTGCTCTGCCCGGAACTGTTCTGGGCAGATCGAGCGCAGGGCTGCGCGCGCAGCGTGCGGGTGCGGAGCGCCGCGCGCGCACGCGGAGCGGCGCAGCGTGCGGAACGTCCGCACGCTGTGCGCCGCCCTGCGCGGCGCACAACGCCGCACGTTGCGCGCGGCGTTGCGCGCACAGGTTGCTTCCACTGCCCGAAACGTTCGGACAGCGGGCGGGACTTCCCAGGATCGTCTCGGGAAGCGTTCTGATTGGTGGGCTTGAATTGTTTGGGCGCATGGTGCAATTTTCTGATTTTTCAAAATTTTGGGTAAAATTGATAATTTTGAAAATTGGTTCAATTTTTATTTTGGAAAATTTATAATTTTCTTGTAAAATAAATAATTAAAATATGATTTTAATTATTTATAGTAAAAATGAGTTTTTACAAGAAATCCATTATTATTGATTTAATTGGAAATTAAATAAAAGAATTTATTTAATTTATTAAATCTTTTAATAATTGTTGTGGTTAGTGATAAATTATTAGATATATGATTTATCAATTAATTAAATTGTTTAATTAAATTGATGTTAATATTTGATATTAAATGCATGAAGGATGATCGAGAGCCTTGACCAATGTGTTAGGTGTATGTTAGGATATTTTACTGTTTTATTTGTTTTTTTTAATATTTGATATTATTAAAGTGGGCCTGGTTTATGGCCTGTTCCCACCCCATGAGATGTATCCCTTATGTTCCATGGCTATTTAAATGTAATATTAGAAATAGTGGGAGATCAAGACTGGAAGATGGTGGGCCCGATGATCAAGACTAGGGCTGCAAACGAACCGAACATGTTCGCGAGTTTTTCGAGCCGGCTCGATAAATATTCGATTCGTATTCGAACTTATCGAATTTGAGCCGAACTCGAACACGTTCGAACTTTTTTTCGAGCCGAACTCGAGCCCAAATTATTTTGTTCGATAGCTCGCGAATAGTTCGCGAGCCTTAATATTTTATTAATATAATATAATTATATATATATATATATATACATTTCGAATATTTCGAGCATTTCGAGCTTTCAAACCTTAATATCCGAGCAATAATTCGAATAGTTCACAAATATATTCGAATATTTCGAGCCGAACTCGAACTCGAACTTCATTTCGAGCCGAGCTCGAGCCCAAATATTTGAAATTATCGAACTTCGAATCGAGCTCGAACTCGAATATACCTATTTCGAGCCGAATTCGAGCCTGACTTTTTTACTATTATTCGGCTCGATTCGGTTCGTTTGCACCCCTAATCAAGACGAAGACTTGTAAAATATTGGAAGCTCTTGTAATAATTGCATTTGCATCCCTGCATTCACCTAGGTTTTGGACTAGGATCCATGTATGGCTCACATGGATCTAATAGTGTTGGCGATCGATCATCCTTATTTATTGTTGAATGTCATATTATGATATATGTGATATATATTAGTATGCATGTATGTATATTATTATATAATATAGATGCATGAATCCGGCAAACATACAAACTCATGGCACGCGATTTTTAAATTAAAATGATGAGACAATTTTAAAATTAAAATCCCACATTTTGAATAAGATTCAAAATTTATATCAAACCGAAAAAGTAAAAATTAAAAGAGTTTAATTTTTCTTTGCCTTCCATCAACCGGGGTTGCATTTTGATCGCTACCCGCGGACAGTGTCTGGCTCATTTTATTGGGGAGGCCTGTACGCCGGAAAGCTGTGACTTCCACCGGACATATGATGTGAATTGAGTGGAACTCCCATGACTTCGGCTCATATTATTGGGAGAACTCATGGCGACCGTCTATTACAATTCAACGTTGATGGGTCGGTTTGACACGCAAAAATAAACGACGTCATATTATTGGGTCCTTATTAAACGTGAGGCAAAACATGCGGAGTTTGCATAGGGATGCAATTGGACTCTACCTTTTAGAAATTATAATTGGATGATATTATTCGGGATTATAATTGGCTAATTGGACTCTACGTGCCTACTAAAGAAATACGATTTCCCTTTTTCATCAGAGGGTGGTGGAATTGTCAAAATAGTAGGAGGGTAATTTATAAAATGAAATCCATTTTTGTTATTAACAAGCTAATCGAATCTAATTTTCAAGACTGGTTGGGAAAATTGTTCTGAATTCAGAGAAAATGACATACACACTAATATCACTCTTGTTGAACTGACAAAGCATGCAAGATGGTAGGACCATAATATGCAAGCTAAAGTGTAATGTACTCGCTTTTATGTCAAATGAACTGTAGGGATAATTTGAGGAAATGTTAAATGTTGCTGACACTCGAATAAGCATGTAAGAGTTGCATGGCACATGAAACTCGTACAGTGATGCACACCATTTTAAAGCTCATGACTACATGCATGCAAGATGGGGCTCTGGCCCATGAGCATGGTGTACATATGATTGGGCTTATTGAGGATGTGGTGGGCCTGGAATATGTGATTCCTAACGAGTTACTAGGTAACATGAATTGTTGTCTTTCTCTTCCTCATTTGACGGGGTGATGGTGAACTTAAATTTGAATAAGATAGATGATAGCCTTGATGAGCTAGTCAATACGCTTATAACTTATAAGATCACCATAAAACATGAAATTATTGTTTTTCTTATGGGCATCTCGTCAGACGAAAATGGCCCACAAGGTAAGGGAAAGAAATGTTCTGCCCCTCACAAGAAAAACAATCCCAATAAGAAGAAAACTCTGAAAGACACTTAAAAGGCATACAAAGCCCGATAAGTCAGAACATATTTATTTCACAGCAAGAATTCCGGACATAAGAAATTATATGCGCCAGAAATGTTCTGGAAATGATAAGCGAATGTCCAAGTAAACACGATTTCAACAACAATGTGGGGCCCCGGGTCCGATATCTAATACTAATAATTTTAAATGTATCAAACCGAACGATTTAATAAATACATAATTTCTTGTTCACAAACTGACATAAACATCGTCAGAATAATTTAAATGTCTCAATTATTTGAAATAAAATTTTCAAATGACAACATAAAGTAGTGAACCAAAGAAATCCAAACATTATCAAATAGCTCCTAAGACCCGAGAATCCCACTCTAACTCGTATCACCTCGCCTGGAACTGGACTCTGGCATCCCAAGCCTCGCCTCACCTACCGTCAAGCACATGAAAACAAGAGGTAGCCGACATGCCGGTGAGTATAAACCCAGTATGATACAATCAATAACATATGAGAATTAAAATTTCAAATATCTCATATACAATTCATAAAGATGCAATATAATGCAATGCATGATCAGAAGCTGTGGGCTATCAATAAATCTCAAGATCAAGTGAATCATCTGGTCATAGGGTACCCAAGGGAATAGAATCACCCAGAAACATCCACCGACTCAACCGCTCAGGGTGGGGTGCTGTGTTCTACAATCCCAAGACTATGGTGCGCCTATAGAGAGTGTTCAGGCCATAGCAGCGACCTCCGCATACACTATGCCAACTCAACTATAGCCCCATACGTCCAACAAATCAATATATCAAGGCGACCTCCGCCATATCAAATCTGAATCAAAAACTGGCTCAATATGCAATGCAATGATGCAAATCAATATCATCATTTCGAATTCATAATCAACTCATCTCAATACAACAATCATCATCAAATCACCAATAATTCATCGAGCCATAGAGTTTTCAATTTAAAATAAAAATGATACTTTTTACCTCGTATGTTATCGACCGTAACATACCTTTCAAATATTACCAAAAGAAGATCGAAATGTGTAGATGAGAAGTCTTCAACCTCTGAATTCTACTATAACTCAAGAACTCGGATCATTTATCAAAACAGAGTAGTTTCTGTTCCAAAATTCATAATCAATTCAATACGGCTTCAAATCAATATCCACAATTTATATATTCAAGAAAACTCAAATTCCAACAATTGCGTAAAGAAATAATCCATATCATTTCTTAACCGTAATATGAGATAAAAATATTCATTGAATCATTTTGTCAAACACTTGGCGTGCATGATAAAGAGTTAGCTCCTCTTCAATTCCATTTCTTATCAAAAATATCAATACAACAATGCCATCAACATCTCAATAATCATCAACCCATATCAATTAATCCATATACCAACACCATCAACAAACCCATAACATCTCCAACACCAAAAACTAAGAACAAACTAGAACAAAATCTTACCTTAGCTTCCTTGAACCCAAAACTATCTTGATCTCACTTCAATAATCCAACAAAATGCTTGAATCAAAGGAAGGAAATGAAAGGAAAAGGAACCCTAGCTTCCTTGCTCTGAAGAAACCGAGAGAATGGAAAGAAATGAGAGCAAAGTGAAGTCTCCACCTATTTTATACCTTAAAACACCAAAAACACGACTTTACTATTCACAGACCGCGGTTGCGCTAACCTAAGCACCGCGGGTGCGGTGTGCCTTCGTCAAATCATCCAAAATTTTGATAATCAAGACCGCGGGTGCGGCAGAGTAAGGACCGCGGGTGCGCTCTATACTCTGCGCACATCTTCTCCAAAGATCGCTTCAGAAACGCCTCTTCCGGCCAGAATTAGGAAATGTGGTAAACTACAAAGTTGTAGCCCTATGTCTTGGCTTTCATCTCCCAAAATTTCAGCTCATTTGGAGGTCTGAGTAAAACGTTATGCCAATTCTCCCAACATGTGTCATTGTAGGAACGACGATACGTACGACACACTTCGGGGCGCTTTTGGCTCGTCTTCCCTAATGATTTGAACAAAACTCAAAACTGGAAAGTTATAGCCTTATGTCTTATCTTTCTATTAAAAAAGGCCTCACATCAATTGGATCAATATACAAAACATTATGCTAAAAACCACAACTTGTGCCATATTTTTCATACCGTTTCTGCACATCCATTACCTATTTAGCTCAAATTCCACCTTTGATTCTACCCATCCATTATCTATTCCATTCTATAACATCATTACCATTCATATCATAACGTAAGCCAAGAACCATCACAAATACTGCCATATTATATCAAAATTCGGGCATTACAATTCCTCCCCTCTAAAAGTAGATTTCGTCCTCGAAATCAATGATCTCTTTCAAGTCTAACATGTAATAATCAATACTGAAATTAAAACCGAGAATAGAAGCGTACTTCATTTGAATAACTCTGGATATTTATGTCTCATTTTATCTTCTAACTCCCAAGTTGCCTCCTCGACACCGTGTCTGTTCCACTGTACTTTAACCAATGGTATCAATTTATTTCTGAGTTGTTTATCTTTCCTGTCTAGAATCTGAATCGGTCTCTCAATGTAGCTCAAAGTCTGATCTAACTCAACCTCATCGGGTGGAAGTACATGAGAAGGATCTGGATGATATTTCCTCAACATAGACACATGAAAAACATCATGAACACATGATAATGCAGGAGGAAGAGCTAATCTGTAAGCCAAATCACCAACACGTTCCAAAATCTCATACGGACCTATGAATCTCGGTGATAATTTACCTTTCTTTCCAAATCTAACTGTACCACGAAAAGGAGATATTTTCAGAAAAACTCTGTCACCTTTCTCAAAATTCAACGGCCGTCTTCCGATGTTCGCATACTTAGCCTTTCTATCCTGAGCAGCTCTCATACGACTCTGAATCAATTTCACTTTCTCTGTCATATCTTTTATCATATCAGGTCCTACAATTGGTGCTTCAGATAAATCGTCCCAATATAGAGGAGATCGACATTTCCTGCCATATAGTGCTTCAAATGGTGACATTCCAATACTCACTTGATAACTGTTGTTATAAGAAAACTCAACAAGTGGTAACGAATCTTGCCAACCAATAGCAAAATCCATTACTACAGCTCTCAGCATATCCTCTAATGTCTGAATAGTACGTTCTGACTGTCCGTCTGACTGAGGATGATATGTTGTACTCAAATGCAAACGAGTACCAAGAGCTTCTTGTAAACTCTGCCAAAAATGAGAAGAAAATTTGGGATAACGATCTGATACAATTGACTTAGGAACACCATGCAATCTCAAAACTTCTCTGATTTACAATCTGGCCATCTGATCATGCCTATATGTCATCTGATAAGGAATAAAACATGAAGACTTGGTTAATCTATCAACGATAACCCAAATTGCATCGCAACCCCTCGACGACCTCGGCAATTTTGTGACAAAGTCCATGGTGATATGATCCCACTTCCATTCTGGAACTTTAAGACTATGCAAAAGACCTCCTGGTCGCTTTCTTTCTGCTTTCACTTGTTGACAATTTAAACAACGAGAAACAAATTCTGCTATGTCAGATTTCATTCTTTTCCACCAAAATTGTTTCTTCAAATCATTGTACATCTTTTTACTTCCAGGGTGTACACTGAATTTACTGCAATGAGCATCACGCAAAATCTGCATCCTCAACTCTGGAATATCAGGAACTACAATACGATCATTCACAAACAAAATACCCTCATTATTGACCTAAAATTCTGATCGATGTCCTGATCTGACGAGTTCAACTGATTTCTGAATGCTTTGATCTAACCTTTGGGCCTCTTTAATTTTAACAAACAACTATGGTTCTGCCTGAATCATAAATACTCTTACAGGTTGAGTATTTTCCACAAAATTCAAACCAGAAAGACAACATTCTTCTACTAGATCAGATACACTGCTAGTGATCAAAGACATATTACATACTTTTCTGCTCAAAGCATCGGCTGCTGCATTCGACTTACCCGGATAATATTTTATCTCACAATCATAGTCTTTCAACAAATCTAACCAACGCCTCTGTCTCATGTTTAGCTCTGCTTGTGAAAAGAGGTATTTCAAACTCTTATGATCAGTGAATATCTCAAATTTCTCACCATACAAGTAGTGTCGCCAAATCTTTAGCGCAAAAACCACTGCTGCTAGTTCCATATCATGCACTGGGTATCTAGACTCATGTGGCTTCAACTGTCTTGAAGCATAGGCAACAACACGACCATGTTGCATTAATACACAACCCAATCCTTGAAGTGAAGCATCAGTGTGCACTGTAAATCCTCCTACACCTGATGGAATAGTTAGAACTGGAGCACTAGTCAATCTCTTCTTAAGTTCAACAAAACTATTCTCACATGCCTGTGACCAAATAAATGGTGCATTCTTTTGTGTCAACTGGGTAATTGGCCTCGCAATCTGTGAGAATCCTTCAATAAATCTTCGATAATATCCTGCCAAACCCATAAAACTACGTACCTCAGGAACTGATGTCGGTCTAGACCAATTGATGACTGCCTCAACTTTACTCGGATCAACTGATATACCTGCACTTGAAATCACATGTCCAAGGAATACCACTCTATCCAACCAAAACTCGCATTTGGATAATTTAGCATACAACTTTTCAGTTCTCAAAATTTGCAAAACAGCTCTCAAGTGCTCGGCATGCTCAGATTCAGATTTTGAATAAATAAGAATATCATCAATGAAGATCACAACAAATTGATCTATATACCGTTGAAACACACGGTTCATCAAATCCATAAATACCGCAGGTGCATTGGTCAACCCAAAAGGCATAACCAAAAATTCAAAATGCCCATACCTGGTACGAAAAGCAGTCTTAGGCACATCTGCCTCTCTAACTCTTAACCGATGATATCCGGATCTTAAATCAATCTTAGAATATACTGAAGAACCCTGCAACTGGTCAAATAGATCATCAATCCTTGGCAAAGGATACTTATTCTTTATTGTGGCTTTATTCAACTGTCTATAATCAACACAAAGCCTCATAGACCCGTCTTTCTTCTTCACAAATAAAACCGGAGCACCCCAAGGTGAAACACTTGGTCTTATATATCCTTTAGCCAATAGATCCTCAAGTTGTTCCTTTAGTTCCTTCAGTTCAATTGGCGCCATCCTATAAGGAGCTCTAGAAATAGGCTGTGTACCTGGCATCAACTCAATGTTGAACTCAACCTCTCGGACTGGAGGAAATCCTGGAATTTCATCTGGAAATACATCTGAAAATTCACTAACAATTGCAATATCTGCCAATTTAGGTACTGACCTTGAAATATCAATCGCATAAACCAAGAAACATTCGGCTCCTTTCTGCAACAAACGAGTCATGGACAAAACAGATATCAAAGGAATCTTAGCTCGAGAACCCTTACCATAGAACGTCCAGTGATCTGTCATATCAGGTCTAAACTTAACAACCTTCTGAAAACAATCTACAGTAGCCCTGTATCTTGTCAACATGTCAATGCCAACTATGCAGTCGAAATCAGACATCTCCAATACAATACAATCAAACTCAATAACATTATCCTCATAACGAAATTCACAACCATTTATCATTTCAGCTGACCTCATCATTTTGCCCAGTGGAGTAGAAATAGATAATGTAGATGATAATGGCATAGAATTCAATGAATGCAATGTGACAAAGTGTTCGGCTATGAAAGTATGTGATGCACCAGTATCCATCAAAACATAAGCAGGATAACCTGAGAGAAAACAATTACCTGCAATGACATTATCTGGAGCATTATTTGCCTCATCCTCAGTGAGTGCAAAAACTCGAGCATGTTGTCTAGGTGGATGTCCTACTCTGTGGCCACCACTCTGTTTGTTCTGATCTGACCAGTTTGACTGCTGATAAGAATGAACTGTAGGGGTCTGACGATTCTGGTGAGGTGTCTGTCTCGATGATCCCCCACTCTGAGACATATCACTGCCACGGTTAGGACACACTCGAGCATAGTGTCCCACCTGGTTACACAAGTGGCAAGCTCCTGAGATTCCTCTACACTGATCGGTATAATGTCTACCACCACATTGACCACAAGTCGGACTTGAATAACCAGTACTCTGAACTGAACCAGACTGTCTCGATCCACTAGAACTTGAAAAATTACTGCCATGTCTCTTAAATTGCTTCCCTCTAGCCTTGAACTGCTCTCTAATATTTCCACTGTTACCGCCACTATTACCCTGTCTGAACTGCTGTCGGAACTGTGGCTGTTGGGGTCGTTGCGAATACTGAAAACCTCTCTGCCTAATAATTCCAGTTTCAGCTCCCTTGGCTCGATCAAGAGCCTCAGCAAAAGTGTTAGGCCTTCCAGTATTAACCAGGGTAAAGATATCAGGATTAAGACCATTTATGAAATGATCGGCCTTCGCTTCTTCATCGGATGCTACATGAGGAGCAAATCTCAGTAAATTCGAGAACTTAGCAACATAGTCCTCAATATTCAGATTTCCCTGCTTTAAATTTGCAAACTCGGCTCCCCTATCTTTCCTGTAAGAGGTAGGAAAGAAACGCTGATAAAATTCAGATTTAAAAATATCCCAGGTAACAATCGTACCTCGCCCCTCTAAAGCTTTCTTGGTCATGATCCACCAACTCTTAGCAACATCTAATAACTGATGAACAACTAACTTTATTCTACGATCATCTGGATACTCAAGAGATTCAAATAATTGATCTATATTCTCCAACCAGTTCTCACACTCGAATGCATTCTCGGTACCCTTCAACATCGGTGGGTGCAAAGACTGAAATCTGGCTAACAGTATCTCCATCGGAGTCGGAGTTATATCCATCTGAGTATGAGTAGCACTGCCCTGATCTTGTGCCACTGGTATGTCCTGTCTAGGTCTACCACGACCTCTACCTCGAGTAGCCATGTCTGATATAAAATAGATCAAACACATATAAAATCACAATCTCATAATCATCTCAATCTTGTATCAATCATCTCTGGCTCTTGAGACTCAACAATCTCAAAAATCTCGAATAAAGCTCAACAATATAATATCTCAATTTAAATCATGTATTTCACATCATAGCACAATGAAAATTCCAGCAAATATATCACATGATCAAGAAATTAAAACTGACTCGATCTACCCTGTTCCCAAATATCTTACGCTCTGATACCACCTAATATGGGGCCCCGGGTCCAATATCTAATACTAATAATTTTAAATGTATCAAACCGAACAATTTAATAAATACATAATTTCTTGTTCACAAACTGACATAAACATCGTCAGAATAATTTAAATGTCTCAATTATTTGAAATAAAATTTTCAAATGACAACATAAAGTAGTGAACCAAAGAAATCCAAACATCATCAAATAGCTCCTAAGACCCGAGAATCCCACTCTAACTCGTATCACCTCGCCTGGAACTGGACTCTGGCATCCCAAGCCTCGCCTCACCTACCGTCAAGCACATGAAAACAAGAGGTAGCCGACATGCCGGTGAGTATAAACCCATAATTATACAATCAATAACATATGAGAATTAAAATTTCAAATATCTTATATACAATTCATAAAGATGCAATATAATGCAATGCATGATCAGAAGCTGTGGGCTATCAATAAATCTCAAGATCAAGTGAATCATCTGGTCATAGGGTACCCAAGGGAATAGAATCACCCAGCAACATCCACCGACTCAACCGCTCGGGGTGGGGTGCTGTGTTCTACAATCCCAAGACTATGGTGCGCCTATAGAGAGTGTTCAGGCCATAGCAGCAACCTCCGCATACACTATGCCAACTCAACTATAGCCCCATACGTCCAACAAATCAATATATCAAGGCGACCTCCGACATATCAAATCTGAATCAAAAACTGGCTCAATATGCAATGCAATGATGCAAATCAATATCATCATTTCGAATTCATAATAAACTCATCTCAATACAACAATCATCATCAAATCACCAATAATTCATCGAGCCATAGAGTTTTCAATTTAAAATAAAAATGATACTTTTTACCTCGTATGTTATCGACCGTAACATACCTTTCAAATATTACCAAAAGAAGATCGAAATGTGTAGATGAGAAGTCTTCAACCTCTGAATTCTACTATAACTCAAGAACTCGGATCATTTATCAAAACAGAGTAGTTTCTGTTCCAAAATTCATAATCAATTCAATACGGCTTCAAATCAATATCCACAATTCATATATTCAAGAAAACTCAAATTCCAACAATTGCGTAAAGAAATAATCCATATCATTTCTTAACCGTAATATGAGATAAAAATATTCATTGAATCATTTTGTCAAACACTTGGCGTGCATGATAAAGAGTTAGCTCCTCTTCAATTCCATTTCTTATCAAAAATATCAATACAACAATGCCATCAACATCTCAATAATCATCAACCCATATCAATTAATCCATATACCAACACTATCAACAAACCCATAACATCTCCAACACCAAAAACTAAGAACAAACTAGAACAAAATCTTACCTTAGCTTCCTTGAACCCAAAACTATCTTGATCTCACTTCAATAATCCAACAAAATGCTTGAATCAAAGGAAGGAAATGAAAGGAAAAGGAACCCCAGCTTCCTTGCTCTGAAGAAACCGAGAGAATGGAAAGAAATGAGAGCAAAGTGAAGTCTCCACCTATTTTATACCTTAAAACACCAAAAACACGATTTTACTATTCACAGACCGCGGTTGCGCTAACCTAAGCACCGCGGGTGCGGTGTGCCTTCGTCAAATCATCCAAAATTTTGATAATCAAGACCGCGGGTGCGGCAGAGTAAGGACCGCGGGTGCGCTCTATACTCTGCGCACATCTTCTCCAAAGATCGCTTCAGAAACGCCTCTTCCGGCCAGAATTAGGAAAAGTGGTAAACTACAAAGTTGTAGCCCTATGTCTTGGCTTTCATCTCCCAAAATTTCAGCTCATTTGGAGGTCTGAGTAAAAAGTTATGCCAATTCTCCCAACATGTGTCATTGTAGGAACGACGATACGTACGACACACTTCGGGGCGCTTTTGGCTCGTCTTCCCTAATGATTTGAACAAAACTCAAAACTGGAAAGTTATAGCCTTATGTCTTATCTTTCTAATGGAAAAGACCTCACATCAATTGGATCAATATACAAAACATTATGCTAAAAACCACAACTTGTGCCATATTTTTCATACCATTTCTGCACATCCATTACCTATTTAGCTCAAATTCCACCTTTGATTCTACCCATCCATTATCTATTCCATTCTATAACATCATTACCATTCATATCATAACGTAAGCCAAGAACCATCACAACTACTGCCATATTATATCAAAATTCGGGCATTACAAACAAACAAAAGAAAGTTAGATGATCCAAATCCCACACAAATATGGCACGCTAGACTAGGTCATATTTCCCAAAGAAGGATGCACAAGCTAGTGGGAGAAGGCATGTTTGACTTGTTAGACATAAATTCTCTACATGCTTGTAAGTCCTGTTTAAAAGGAAAAATGACTAAGACTCCATTCAATGGAAACGTGGAACGTGCACATGGTCTATTGGATTTGATCCACACAAACGTTTGTGGCCCGCTAGGTGTTAGCACAAAATATGGGCAATCCTACTTCATTACTTTTATTGATGACCGTTCGAGGTATGGGTGAGTTTATTTGATAATACACAAATCTGAAGCATTTGAAAAGTTCAAAGAATTCAAATCTAAAGTAGAAAATTAGCAAGAAAGAAGTATTAAGGCACTTCGATCTGATCTAGGTGGAGAATACTTAAGTGCTGAATTTTTGGGTTATCTAAAAGAGAATGAGATTCTCTCACAGTCGACTCCACCAGCAACATCATAATTGAATGGTGTTTCTGAATGTCAAGAGAACCTTGTTGGACATGGTTCGATCAATGATGAGATTCACTGAATTGCCTACATCGTTTTGGGGCTTTGCGCTTGAAACTGCGGCAATGTTGTTGAATAATGTTTATACTAAAGCAGTGGATAAAACACCATATGAGATATGGATGGGAAAAACTCCCAAGTATTGTTACATGACAATAGAGGATGTCCTGCTTACGTGAAGCCATCAGTGAGAGACAAATTGGATAGTAGATCTACTTTGTGCTACTTCGTAGGATATCCAAAAAATTTTGTTGGATATTATTTATATCATCCCAATGAAGCAAAAGTGTTTGTTTCAAGAAATGCCACCTTTTTGGAAAAGGAATTGAGTTTAGAGGGGGGGTGAATAAACTCTACTCGTTTTTCTTTCTCTTTCGATGAGGCACTAAAATCCTGTTAGAGATAGTAGTTTATCTTGTGCGTACACCTTCACCTAGATTACAATAATATGTGCGGAAACAATATGATGAAGTAGTAGAAAAACAATAATAACAGTAGGCAGCAGTTGTTTATGGAAGTTCGAAGATAAAATTTTCTACGTCTCATCTTCTTCTGTTTCCAGAAGGTATAACTAAAAGACTTTGGATATTACAGTACAACTCTTGTACACACCCAGTTCAGAAGGACTTACACCTTAGCCTACTGAAACTCTTAGTTACTCAACTCACAAATAATGTGATACACAAAGTTCTGAAAAGACTCTTTTCAGATTACAAACTCTTACTGATAAAGTATAAGTGATGTAAAGATTGTGAAGAGTGTAAGAATCAGTAGCACAAGATGATCTTCAAAAGATCAGATATTAGCTATGAAGTGTGTGCTACTTTTCTTTGTGTTGAACTCTAAGTATTCAAGGAATTTCGAGATTGTCTGATCAGTGAAAATAGCTTTGATCCTTGAAAAATGATGTTATTCAAAGTGTCGTGTCGTATAAGGATTTGTTCCATGTATATATAAGCGACTGAGTTCAACGTTCATAATCAGAGGATGTATTCAGATAACTGATACAATCAGCTTTATTACCAAAAGAGGTTCCTGCAGAAAAGCTATAAAACAATCAGTCTTGTTTTATACTTAATTGGGTAAAGTGCATTAAATGACTCTATATAGTATTTAATGCTGCAATTAATACTAGTGCTAGGAACTTTAACGGTAACAATTAAAGTAGTAACGTTAGGCAACGTCTTCTACTGGTTCTGTATTTCTATCCTTTCTACTGCTTTAGTTTTACTAGACCAGTAGCTTCTGATAAGTTAGTCTACTGTTATGGTTTGCTGGTTTTAGTTAACATCGCCACAATAAAATTCATGTCTAACAATTAGATAGAAAATACAAGATGATAGAACTTGAAGAAATTCAAGATACTCCATCAACTATAGAAGTTGAACCCATTTCCCAAGAACCAGTAGTTGAAGTACAAGCTTCTAGAAGGTCTGATAGGGTTATTAGACCACCTGCAAGATATACGCTTCTTCATGAACAAGGCCATGATGAGTCTTGTGTTGGATGTGATCCAATGAATTTCAAAGAAGCATTATCTGATACTGATTCAACCAAATGGCTTGAAGCCATGCAGTCAGAAATGGACTCTATGTATTCAAACCAAGTCTGGACATTAGTGGATCCACCTGAGGGAATCGTTTCCATATAATGCAAATGGATCTACAAAAGAAAGCTTGGGGCGGATGGGAAGGTAGTGACCTGATAAACATAGAAATTGTACATTAATTAAATGTTTTATAATATAAATATATAGTTTTTGTTTTATTAAATGTTATATATTTTATAATAAATTGTATAAAATATAAGTTGTTGTGTAATTACAAGTTTTTACTATTTTTTACAGGTTCGATAAAACAAGAATAAACTTGGCGTTGCAAATGGGATTAAGATGATTCTTGGACCTGTAGAAAGTTGATGTTAATATCTACAATATTGGTAGCAAGCATGAGATAAAAATCTTCTCACAAGTGGGATCAAATTAAGCAACAAATAAAGTTACCAAAGGAGTGACAGTTTTACCATGCTCTAGTTTCTCTCAAATTACTTGGTCAAATGGTTTGAAAAAAATACCACAACTACACAACTCAATTATCCACATGTTTCTTTTTATGTGAAGAAGCAAATTCGGAGAAGAAGATTTTCAAAAGTGATATGTAATATAATATAATATCTTGGAAAACCAATGAAGACTTTTGTGTAAAAAATAATATTTTATTTGTGGTTGTCTCCCCAAATTTGGCTATAAATAGGGGTGCATTGTAATGTATTGAGATATCCCTCATTCTATGAACAAACCTTTGAGTTCATAATATTTCTCTCTATATTTTTCCTTTATTTCTTCATTTAAATATAATTAGCATGATAATTTCATATTCAAAGTTTTACACTTTGAATAATGAATAGCTAGCTTCCTAAAGTTGAGATGAAAAGGTGAAACTTTTGGCATGATAATAAGGTTACTAAAAGGTAAGAATCTATGTTTTATATTATATAATCAATATTTATTGTTTATGTTATATTTATTTTTTTAAGTATTTTTATACCCTACTTATAAGTGGGAGTTTTGATTTATTGTTGCTATATATTACACTAAATTCTTGGAACCATTTAAATGTTAGTTTTGTATTACCAACCATTTAAAGTGTATGCCTTGATTTATTATATATGAATATATTATAATATTAATTTCTTGGTACCATTTAAATGTTAGTTTGGTTTTACCAACCATTTAAAGTGGAAACCTTGATTTATTATATATAAATATATCATAATATTAATTTCTCGGTACCATTTAAATGTTAGTTTGGTTTTACCAACCATTTAAAGTGGGAACCTTGATTTAGTGTTTACAAATATATATAGCACAATAAATACTTGACCACATTTATAAGTTTTAGTATATATTATATACTTATAAGATAATAATATATAACATAATATAAATATGATTATTTAATATATTGGAACCATTTTATTAAGTGGATTTCAATATTGTTCGTTAATGTTAACTTTATTAAAATACCAAGATTGGATCCTTTAATCTCAACTACTTAAATTAAAATTTGAACAATTAAAATTTACCCATTGAAGATTCAAACAACTAAAATTAAAAAGAAACAAAAACAAAAACAAAACAAAAAGATATTGTAGTGGACTTGTAATTACCTTAGCTTCCTTGTGGATACGATATTCGGACTCACCGCATTATACTACTTGTGGACAACCTGCTCTTGGGAGTGCAACAATCAAAGTCGCAACATGACCTTCAAAGCAAGTCTGGTTGCAAAAGGTTATACTCAAAGGCAAAGAGTTGACTATGAGGAAACTTTTTCACCAGTTGCTATGTTTAAGTCCATTAGAATACTACTAGCCATAGCAGCATGGTATGACTATGATATATGACAAATAGATGTAAAGACTATTTTCCTCAATGAAGACATCAAAGAAGAAATTTATATGTCTCAACCCGAGGGATACACATCAGTAGGAAGTGAGCATAATGTATGCAAACTTCAGAAATCAATATATGGTCTCAAGCAGGAGTCAAGGAGTTGGAACCTCATATTTGATAGCACTATCAAAGAGTTTGGTTTTGCTAAGAATCCTGAGGAACCGTGTGTGTACAAGAAAGTTAGTGGGAGTGCAGTGACATTCCTAATACTTTACGTTGATGATATCCTGCTCATTGAGAATGATGTAGGATTACTGCAATCAACTAAAGTATGGTTAGGCAATAAATTCTCCATGAAAGACATGGGTGAAGCATCCTACGTATTGGGAATACAAATCTATAGAGATAGATTAAAGAGGATGCTCGGACTCACCCAAGCCACATATATCGATACCATTATAAAACGATTCTCTATGGAAGAGTCCAAGAGAGGATACTTACCAATGTGTCATGGTATTACTCTATCTAAAGCGATGTGTCCCAAAACTGATGAAGAGATAGAGATGATGACACGTATTCCATATGCTTCGACTATTGGTAGTATTATGTATGGTATAATATCGACACGTCCTGACATTGTTTTTGCTTTGAGTGTTACAAGCAGATATCAGGCGAACCCTGGTCCAATGCATTGGAAGGCCGTGAAAGACATTCTTAAGTACTTAAGAAGGACTAAGAAATTGTTCATGGTCTATGGGGGTGTATAATTAAAATTGGAAGGCTATAATGATTCAAGATTCCAATGTGACGTAAATGATTCGAAATCGACCTCTGGCTTTGTATTCATGCTATATGGTGCGGCTGTTTTTTAGAAAGGTTCCAAGCAAGACACCATTGCGGATTCCACCACTGAAGCTGAATACATTGTTGCATCTGATGCAGCCAAAGAGGCAATTTGGATGAGGAATTTTGTCCAAGAGTTGGTCGTTATTCCTAATGGAGTTGATCCAGTCTCGTTGTACTGGGACAACACTGGTGCAGTTGCACAAGCAAAGGAACCAAGGTCTCATCAGCGATCCAAATATGTACTGAGGAAGTTCCACATCATACGGGAGATTGTGGGAAGAGGGGACATATCAGTCGAAAGACTCCCTTCTGCAGATAATGTTGCTGATCCACTTACATAGCCCTTGCCAGGACCATTGTTTGAAAAGCATCGCGAAGCAATGGGATTAAGGGTAGTTGGCTCTAGGGCAAGTGGGAGATTGTTAGAGTAGATGCCCTGCAAGCCAACGGTTGGCTAGGGAATTTATTGACTCAAGTGAAATAAACAATCTTTATTTTAATATAAATTAACTTTTTATGGTCTTGTTTTACCTTATCTGTATACCCATGCAAACAGCATAGATAAAATCCTTGATTATGCTTTAATACAAATGAATCGTAATTCGATGTTGAAACTCATTTGTAAACACTGCATATTCTAAATTCGTTCCTAGTCGATTCAGCCGCATAAAACAGGGATAAATGCTGCTTGAGCTCGAGACTAGCATCTGTGATGTTGTGTACTACGTTTCTTGGTAAGGGCATGTAGATGTCCAAACATGCAGATGGGTAATCATATGATGATTATACCGAACAACCCTCCCTCGGACTTTTCAAGTGGTTATCATTCTTCGAGAGGATAAGTCTGTGGTTATGATTGTACACCATTAGTCCTTACGACCCGGGACAACACTGAGGCTTTATATGCTAGGGCTGTGCTTTGACTCGTTTACCAACTCCAGGAGAGTTATCAGGTGGCGAGGTTGGGTACAGTTGCGATACATATAGGAGCCAGTGCATAGTAGTAGGGGATTCACCGCTCACCTGTGGGTATGGATAACCTATGTGATCTGATGAAATAATAGTGCATGGAATCTCTGGCTAGAGTATGAAATGTACGTTGGAGAAGGAGTTCTCCAATAGTACACGCGATGCCACTATTATAGTTATCACATAGTTATCGAATTATTATGCAACCTCGATGAACCAATGGTTGGAGATTCGATCGAGATATATGAGATGAAGGGACCGTACTATACGTTAATCATAATCGACTGGTTCTTGCAGGCACTATCAGTGATACCTAGGGGATCATGGGGCGATGCTACTAGACGCTCTTACCATGATCCGATGGGTGCAATCAGAAATGAGTTCTGACAATCTTGATCAAGGTGTTGATGAAAAGAATGAGGCTAACTAGGGTAAGCCCGAATAAAAGATTATGTCCTGAATCACAAAGAGTTGTGAACCCACGGCTAGCTGTATCCCTGAACCATTGAGAGTCACACAAGCACTGGATCGTTTGTTTTCGTTGAGAGAATAAATTCAAGAAGTTGAATTTATATTATATAGTGAATTCAAGGAGTTGAATTTATGATAATTAAATTTTGAGAGAATAAATTCAAGAAGTTGAATTTATAAAATTTGAGAATTTAATTTATTAAACTCAAATGTTGGGTTTATTAAATATTAAATTTTGGAGGTGATAAAAATTCAAGGAGTTGAATTTATAATTTAAATAATAAATTCAAATGTTAAATTTATAATGTATTTAATTTATTGAGCTCAAAGTTGAGTTGATTAATTAATAAATTAAATATGATGGATAATATGTTTAATGGGCTTGTAGGGATACAAGTCCAACATATTAAATAATTAAAGTTTTAATGAGCTTTGATTAAATTAATTAAACTAGTTGGAGTAACCCAAATAATTAAATCAAACTCATTAATGTTAATTATATAATTAGGTTATAATTTAATTATATATAATACGTAAAAGGTCAAACCCTAAATCCATCACCAAGCAATTTTCGGGAGACCCACCTCCAAAAAGAAATTTAAAAATGCGGCCACTTCCTCTTGAAGGAAAATTTTGAGCCGTCTCTCTTAATTTTCTCTCCAACGCAAAATCTCTTTCACATATTCTAGTGCTTTTTGAAAGAGAAACAAATATTTCAGTCGTGGACTGGATTAGAAGATCGAAGAATGTTCGTAGGAATTTACAACAAGAGCTATGTCCGCTAATATCGGAGTAGTTGGAGTCAAGAGAAATTATTCACTAAAAGTATAAAATTCTAACGCCCTATGAATGTTTTGAAAACTATACGAGTGTCCAAATATTATTTTGTTTTTCAAAATAAAATAAAAATTTTAAACTTCCGCTGCGTTTGGACATTTAGAAAACCGAGATCCAACAGTTACTTGTACAACGGCGGAGTTGGGCTTTGGTGTAATAGCGATGGGGTGTTTGATTAGTTGTCTGTGTCTTTCTTGGGTTCAGATGCTGTTCGGTTTTGTTGGATTGAATTTTGGAGCATTTTATTTAAAACATTTGTTGGCTGCAATTGGTAAACAAACATGGGATATGAGATTTCGAGTATTTTCTGAAGCCACTGCTTTATTTTCATTCATTCTGTTCCGGGTTAGTGGCATTTTCACTGTATTTGAGGCTTTAGATTCAAAATTAGCCTCTCGATTCTCCTGGTTTAGATTTAGTGATTAGTTAAACCCTTCTCACCACCCCGAAGCATTTTTTGCCTCCAAAATTTTGTCCTTCTCATTTCTTGCTTCATCGTTTTGTTCAATTGGTTTAGTTCTTTCAATATAATTGAAATTGCCAGTATATTATTTTTATGGACTTTTAAGCGGAATTCGATGTAAAAAACACAGTATCTTTAGAAGAATTATAGAAATGTTGGTTTTGTTTTTTGCTCTATAATATTTCGAGAAATTATTTTGTGTCAAAGAATGCGATGTAAGCCTGGTTTATTTTTTGAAAAAGACATCTTCTTGTGTTTTGTTTTGGTTTTTGCGAAAGTCATCTCAGGTAACCCATGGGTCAATCGTGTCGTATGGTAAATTTAGTTACTGGTACACCAATGTTTAGAATTTTAAATCTGAAGTATTGATAAGAAATATAGTACTACCATATATTACTTATGGAAAATGGTGAACTGTTGATTTAAAGGAATAGAAATATTCTTCCAAGATATTGACAGATGGTGTACAGAAAAATGTGATGGATGGTTGTTTTTATGTTTTTGGTTGGGGGTGGGGAGATCGAGGCATTTTTAAAGAAGTAATTAAGCATTGCCATCTCTGTTAATTTTTTGCTTGTGGGTTTAGTCATTGAGTTCATGAAAAACTAAAATTATCTGGTTTCTAGAGACGGGTATTTGTCTGGTGGCAGCCTACATTTTTTGTTTTGTTATCATACTTCATCATGCAAGTAAACACCCATGAAATTAATAGCACATCGCACAGATATATGTTAGGCATTAGAATTGCTTTAGTTTACAAGTTCCAGGTTTTGTAATGCTATAATCAAGTGTTGCAGGCTTTGAAGAAAAAAGAAAATGTCATATTATGAGGTTGGTCAGGTGGAATATATGGTGGATGATGGTGATGTCACCGATTCTTTAGATACAATTGATGAGCAATATTATACAGCTGAAGACTCGAATCTTAATGAGTATGATATGGTTAGTTGATGTTCAAAGCATTTCTTGAGATATTTTCCACCTTTCAGTAATATTATGTTATTAAAAATTAAAAATAAAACGTACCCACGTTAGGTAGTGTTTGGAAAGCAGATACTCTTATGTTCTTTGCTTCTCTGGTTTGCTCTTGTCTTGCTTTTGATTGGAGTTTCTGATCTTTTCTCTCCACCGTGGCAGCGAACACAGCACAACAAAGAGGGTTTGCTTGGTCTGTTCTCTACTTCCATCTTCTTGTAGTTTCTGATCTCATCTCTTTTACGCGGCGTTCCCCCTTATTGGCACTGGAAAGCTTCTACTGTGTTAGTTTTCTCCCACTTCTTGTTGTTCTACTTTTTTAAAATTTTTCTTACATTCTTGGGTATGTTCTTTTCTTGCTCTTGTTTGGGGTTTCCGATTTCTTGAGGTGTTTTGTTTTTGTCGGGTTAGTTTTCTTCTCGTGTTTTTATTTTGCTGATTGATTTGCATATTTGCTTATGCTCATACTCATGAATTTGGTTTGTGTTTCTGTGCATATAAGATATGGGTGATGGATTTAAGGCTAAAACGCGACGGTAATTCAGGTTGAACTAAACAGCAGTTTGGCCTTAGGAGTGTCAACTAATACTAGAAATCTTTCTGTATTGAGCAGACTTTTTCCTTGAGTTGCGTGCACTCGGTTTCTCATCAAATGAACCAAACACCACGTCTTCACATTAGCTTTGCAGGGCACATAAAAAACATTGTCAATGAAAAACCCAACTTATCGCATATTGGAACTGTTCAACAATTAGGCACAAACTTTTCGGTGTATAATTTAACAATGCCGATGTGATCCTAAAATGAAATGCGGTCAAATACCATGAGCTGGAACTTCTTTCTTAGATTCTAAACAGTAAGAAGCGTCTTACTAGACAGATTTGAGAAGTTCCATGGACATAATAAACTCATGGAAATAGGCATACATGCATGCAACTTGCTAGGTCCAATCTTAGCCTAAAGTAATTAGTTTGTTTGCCTATAAACACCAGGCATTTTCCTTTCGCTTTGTATATCTCAATAACCAAGAAAAAAATAAGATATATAGTTGGAGATATGAAATCCCTTTTCATTTTAATTGGTCTCATATCTCTTGCGTTGGTACATATATGATATAACACCCATAAATTTCCTATTCAAATCATGCAAATAAATCTGCATTTTAATTTAATATCGATTGGGTACTTGTTCATGTTCAAAACAATGAATACTTAACCATTCTTCACACTTAATATTACAACCAACCAAACATGTAGTAGTACAGACACAATCTAGCATCCTGCTCCATCCATCTCGTACATTTGTCCTTTCTGATCTTTCTCCTTGTTGGACCGCATAAACACAAAAATCAAACGAGCAAGTTGTGGTTGAACTTATTTAGTCTTGGTGTCTGTTCTTGCATTTCTCCACGGCTCCAAAGGATAACACTTTTAACTCCTAGACGATTGAACAAAGGGGATTCGAAGGCCACTGTCATAAAATAGTGAACTAGATAATAAAAAAATATGCCACCACTTTTAATTTTGAGCCGACTAAACAAATCTACTATATTATTATTCATATAGATTCCATTTTTAAAAAACAAATGTAAATTCAAGAATATGAATTGTTTTACTTCTTCGTGTAGCCAACGGATGCTAGCTTTCATATATAAATGTTTGCTAATTGCCATCTTAATTGTAGTTCCCATTTTTGACAAATTTTATTTGAAATCTTACATTCCCTGCCCTTACACCATTACCTGATGACTAAACTTTCCTAGGATGTTACATGTGACGGAAATATATAAATCATGTGATGACTAAGGTTTCTAATTTAAAACAATAAATTGTGTGACTATCCTACTTGTGTTGAAGTTAACAGAAGAAGTCACAATATTTATCAGAACTTATATTTGGTTCAACCTATTTCACATGATATATAATAGCTTCCTCAATGTTATCTTATATATACTGTTAATTGTACAAAATAATAAAACACGATTGTATTGTGTGGCATTTTGGAAGCACGTTTCTTGGCTCATCTACTGTAATGTATATAAACATTTGTGCAGCGGTTATTTTCAACCAACTGAAATACAATTCTTCTTTGACCCATTTGAGCATTAGCTTGGGTTCTTCAGTTCTTGACATATAATTACATGAATATTTACTTGAAGATTGACGTACTTACCACTTATAATTTAGGTATATATGCGCTTAAAAGTTGAATCTGTGTATAACACTATTATTGTTCAAACACTTGCAATGTAATTACATGAAAGCTCAACTATGGATCTTGTGCATATTCCTATTACAACTTATATTTAAGTTAAAGTTACCACATTCAAAAATTCATTGGCGTCAACATCAATCATCATTAAATGTAACACCCTTACGACTACTACCAAAATACGGATACTCTATTTTCGGATTTATAACAACTTATTTATGAAGTAGATCTTTCATTATATTTAAGATAAAGCAATACATTATATTCAATTTGCAACATATTATTAAACTTCTCTTAATTGAACATCAATTCAGTCTTTTTTCTAACCATTTTCACTTTTATAAATTCTTTGTTTTTCATATTTTTCACTTTGTTAAACACAATGTCAATTTGTAATAATAATCGTTTGAATAGAATACTTAGAATAGAATACAGAAGAACATAAAAAAATATTATGCTCACAAATATAAACACATAATTAGTCACTCTAAAAAAAATATAAATACTCATATTATGCTATAAACCCCTGGGTAGGCCACCTCAAGAATTGAGGTGCCCATACCTAGTATAATTAAAATATCGGTAAATTCAAGAAAAACGCCTCTGTCAAAATTTCAATTAAAATTCAGTACCTAAACATATTTTTTTAGGAATCAATACCTGAAAAATATATAATGTTAGTTTTAACCCTTATAAGGTAAAATTTACATTTTTACCCTTTATTATTTAAATAAATATATTATTTTATTCACAAACATTACATGTGTCTTCTCTATTTAAAATATAATTTTTAAAAAATATTGTTTCTCAATTATCATGGAATAAAAGTAAATACTTATTTTGACATACAAAGTACCTATTATGAGGTTTTAGATACTTGATTTCGTTCTTTGAATACTTCAAATATATAAGAAAATACTATATTTTTGAACATTGACCATAAATTCAGTCATTGTTGGTCTTTTCATGAAAAATACATTAGGATGCTTATTCATGTCATTTTTTTTTAAAGAAACACAGGTCATCACTCATCATGAAATAAGATTAAATATTTATTTTGACCTACAAAATATCTATTTTGGAGTTCCAAATGCTTGATTTGACTCTATAAATACTCCAAATATGTAATAAAATTCTGGATCTTCGAGCTATCACAATAAATTCAATAATTGTTGGTCTTTTAATTGGAAATGCGTTAAGATGACTTATTCATGTCATCTACTTTTTGAAAAAAACACAGTTTCTCACTCATCGTTGAATTAGAAAAAAGTACTTATTTTGATCGATAAAATACATATTTTGGGGTTCCAAATATTTGATTTGGCTATTTGAATAATTTAAATGTGTAAGAAAATACTTAAGTTTCAAGTAATATTAAGTGACTTTTGATGGTGTCATTTGTGAAGTTAAAATGTGATACTTAAATTGGTACAAAGAGTATCTAATTAGAGTCTGTAAATAAATGATTTTACCCTGTAAATACTCATATCCAATTATTTGAGGATGCCAAAATATAATTTGAAGTTAATATTAAGTGACATCGATGATGAAATTCGTGAAGTAAAAATGTGATACTTAAATTAATACAAATAATACATAATTCGAGTCCACAAATACTTGATTTTACCTTCTAAATACTCAAATTCGGTTGAGTATGTCAAAATATATAGTTCGAACATAATATTGAATGTTTATTGATGATCAGATTTGTGAATAAAAAACGTACTACCTAAATTGATACAAATAGTACCTGATTTGATTTCACATACATTTGATTTACTCTTTGAAGACTCAATTTTGATTATTTTTGGATATAAAAAAATATAGTTTCAAGTAATATTGAGTTACTTGATTTCGTAAATGAGATACTCACAATATGTATTAAAATATTGGATATTCGAATAAAAAACGTAAGTTCACCAAGTGTTGGTATTTTTATGGAGATACATTTGGATGACATATTCATCTCATTTAATATTTTTTTGTAAAAGAAAAAACAAATTCCCAACTAAGCATGTAAATTTTAAAGTACTTATTTTATTTGAGAAATACCTAATTTGAGAGTGCAAATATTTGATTTGGTACATGAGATACTCATAATATGTAATAGAATACTGGATATTCGAATATACAACGTAAGCTGACCAAGTGTTTAGTTTTCCTTGGAATATGCATTTAGATTACATATTCATCTCATTTAATATTTTTTTTGTGAAAAAAAAAATTCCCAGATAAGTATTTAAATTTTAAAATACTTAGTTTTACTTGAGAAATATCTAATTTGAGTTTGTAAACAATTGATATATTGAATGAGATATTACAATCTGTATTAAAATACTGGATATTCGAATAGGCAACGTAAATTAACCAAGTGTTGTTCTTTTCATGGAAGATGCATTGATACGAAGAGTAACTAAATTGGTGAAGTTAAAAATATGATAACTAAATTGGTACAAAGAGTATCTAATGCGAGTTCGCAAATACTTGATTTTACTCTCTAAATACTTATATCCAACTATTTTGGGATGTCAAAATATATAATTTGAAGTTAATATTTTGTGGTCTTTGATGATGACATTCGTTAAGTAAAAATGTGATACTTAAATTAATACAAATAATACATAATACGAGTCCACAAATACTTGATTTTACCATTAGATACTCAAATTCGATTATTTGATGATGTCAAAATATATAATTTGAATTCATTATTAATGATCTTTGATTATCAGATCCGTGAAATAAAAATGTGATACATAAATTGTTAAAAGTATTACATAATTAGATTCAACTGATAATTGCTTTAATCATTTAAAAACTCAAATTTGATAGTAAGTATAATGAAAGAATATTGATATATATAATGAATGATTACCAATAAATATTATGAATGAATACTAATGTGGATGATATCAAATGAAGTATTGTCTTGTCGTTTAATGAATACCAACAAATATTGTGAATGAATATTAATGATATTATAAATTAATAATCATAAGTATAAAGAAAAAAATACTAATAAGTATAATGAATAATTACCAATAAGTATTATGTCAAATAAGAATAATTGTCCAATAAGTCATTCAATGAATATCAAAAGTATTGTCAATTAATATTGATGAATATTTTATAAATCATGAATTCAAAAATCGATAGATATGCTTAAATGCAAACTTCAAGCTCATTTACGAATTATGTTCATAATGCATATCCCAATTAGTTCATGATGAATAATGAACTATGTTTATTTATTTAAATGCAATGAATAAGTATCCTAATAAATTTTCCATGGAAAGATTGCATATTCGAATATCCAGTATTTTAATGCATATTGTGAGTATCTCATTTACGAAATAAAGTATTTGCAAACTCAAATTAGATATTTCTCAAGTAAAACTAAGTACGTTACAATTTTCATGCTTATTTGAGAATTTTTTTTACCAAAAAAATATTAAATAAGATGAATATGTAATCCAAATGCATCTTTCATAGAAAGACCAATACTTGGTGAACTTACGTTTGCATATTCGAATATCAAGTAGTCTATTTATATATTATGAGTATCTCGTGTACCAAATTAAGTATTTGCATTATGAAATTAGGTACTTCTCAAGTAAAATTAAGTACTTTTAAATATCCATGCTTATTTGAGAATTTTTTTTGGTTTTTTAACGAAAAATATTAAATGAAATGAATATGTCATCTAAATGCATATTCTATAGAAAGACCAACACTTTGTGAACTTAAGTTTCATATTCGAATATCTAGTATCCTATTACATATTACGAGTATCTCATGTACCAAATCAGGTATTTGCAATATGAAATTATGTACTTCTCAAGTAAAATTAAGTACTTTAAAATTTTCATGCTTATTTGGGAATTTGTTTTTTTTTTTACAAAAAATATATTAAATGAGATAAATATGTCATCCAAACGAATCTTCCATGGAAAGCAAACACTTGGTGAACTTACGTTGGATATTCGAATATCCAGTATTCTATTACATATTATGAGTATCTCCTGTACCAAATCGAGTATTTGCAAACTCAAATTAGGTACTTTTAATCCAAATGCATATTCCATGAAAATACCAACACTTGGAGAATTTACATTGACTGTTCGAATATCCAGTATTTTATTGCATATTGTGAGTATCTCATTTACGAAATCAAATATTTGCAACTCAAATTAGGTACTTCTCAAGTTAAACTAAGTACTTTAAAATGTTAATGCTTATTTTAGAATTTGTTTTTTTTACAAGAAATATATTAAATGAGATGAATATGTCATCCAAATGTATTTTCCATGAAAAGTCAACACTTGGTGAACTTACGTTGCATATTTGAATATCCAGTATTCTATGACATATTATGAGTATCTTCTATGTCAAATCAAGTATTTACAAACTCAAATGATGTACTTCTCATCCAAATGCATATTCCATAGAAATACCAAAATTTGGAGAACTTACGTTGTTTATTCAAATATATAATATTTTAATACATATTGTGAGTATCTCATTTACGAAATCAAGTATTTATCAATTCAAATTTGGTACTTCTCAAGTAAAACTAAGGGTTCGCTTGGTATGTAGGATGTGATAATTGAATGATTAATAATTTGATTGATAAATGCTTGATATGATAGGATTAATAATTTGAGAGATATATAATATCATGTGTGGTGTGAAAAAAGTGAGATGGATAAAGTCATGATAAATGCAATATTGACCAAAATACCCTTCATTTTAATATTGCATTTCTAAAGTAAAAGTGATTTCCTCCCCAAACCAACATCTTTGTTCCAAAGTAAAAGTAATTTCCTCCCCAAACCAATATTGACCAAAATACCCATGTTTCGGGTTATAGAGAGTAGATCGATGTTGATAAAGCATTTCATGTGTAGTTTTTTGTTTTTGTTTTGAATCGATTACCGGGTTTATCATAGGATTTGTCAAGATTAAGGTTTAAGTTCTCCTAGTTTTGAATTATTGGTAAAATTAGGCGAGATTTGTGTTCATGGGTTCTGTCTGCTTCTGGTTGTTCAGTGTTGACAGATTAGGCAAAAAAGGGGGTGGGGTTCTTCTTGAACTTCTTACACTATGTTCAACTGATTTCGGAGGCAGCAGAGATTCGACGCATCATTTGATTACTGGGAGTGATGGACATGGTTAAATTTAGGATTTGTTTATGGTAGTGTTTAGAAATTGAAATTTACTTCGTGTCTTAAAACAAGAAAAGGAAGAGAATAGAAATAGGAGCCATGCCGATTATCTTGAATAGAAATAGGAGCCATGAGTGAAATCTTTTATTACATAATTATATTTCCACATAATCAAGTGAGCTATATTGCTCTTGTTTGAGGGTTTAAATAGAAGAAGTTGGCGCCATGTGTTGTAATATTAGTCAAATGCATCATTGAAACCATGAAGTGGGATCTTAATTCGTGTTGAGCCTCTGACTTTGCATGTTTCATGGGGGCAACCATTAATTTGATGTATTGAGTCGGTCTAGTTTTTGGAGGGTTTGAAGAATGATACTGATTTCATTCATGTCTATACTTTTACGTGAACGTTTGGAGAAGAACTTTGTATGTAAATGGTTGTGTTGGTATTGTTCTGTAGATTATCAAGATCTGAACTGGTGACTACTGTGAGTTCAGACAGCTGGTTGCTCCGGTCTGCTATCCTGTACTCATGGGTTCTTATATGAACTTCAATAATTTTGAAGACACCTCCCAAACAGATGACAATGGTTGGAATCAAACAAGTAACCCCCCCTTTGCGCGGCAGTCTTCTATATACTCCTTGACTTTCGATGAATTCCAAAACTCTTTGGGGAAGGAATTTGGATCCATGAATATGGAGGATTTCTTACTGTCGATGAATATCGATGAGTTCCAAAAACTGTCGATGAAGAAATGTGGATTTCTTACTCCCCTCTCATATTCGTAGTTCTTCAGCCGCGGTCAGTGGGAAGAATCGACAGAGAAGAAATGAGGACAATGACGTAAAGAAGACACATTTCCAAATTTGATTTTTTAAGTCAGGGGTATTTCGGTCATTTCCAATTTCTGGGGTTGTCGGATAGTTTTTGTCCACATTATATGACTTGATTTACACTCCCACGGAAACAGTGAATGTTGTCCAACGAATAGTCAGTCACAAGTTCCAAAACCAAAGCAAACAAATTATTAATAGTGTATCCAACTTTAGTACTATCTACCAAACTGGGCCTAAGTACTTTAAAATTTTCATGCTTATTTGAAAATTTGTTTTTTTAACAAAAAAATATATTAAATGAGATAAATATGTCATCCAAATGTATTTTCTATTAAAATACTAATACTTGGTGAATTTACGTTGTCTATTAGAATATTCAGTATTTTAATACATATTGTGAGTATCTCATTTACGAAATCAAGTATTTGCAAACTCAAAATAAGTATTTCTCAAGTAAAACTAATTAGTTTGGAATTTAATTTTTTTTACAAAGAAATATTAAATGAGATGAATATATCATCCAAATATATCTTTCATTAAAAGACAAATAATGACTGAATTCATGGTGATCTTCGTATTTTCTGATCTTCGTATTTTTTTACACATTCGGAATATTTAAATAGTCAAATCACGTATCTCGAACTTCAAAATAGATACTTTATATGTCAAAATAAGTACTTAATCTTATTTCATGATGAGTGAAACACTATATTTTTTTAAAAATAAAATGACATGAATAAGTCATCATAATGCATTTTTAATGAAAAACCAACAATGACTGAATTTCTTGTTATTTTTCGAAAATATAGTATTTTTTACACATTTGGAGTATTCAAATAACAAAATCAAGTATCTGAAACCTCATAATAGGTACTAATATTTTGATAGATGGAAAACACACAATTAATTTGGTGGATAAAATTATATATTTATTTAAAAAATAAAAAGGCATAAACGTAAATTTATCTTTGTAGGGAGCTAAAACTAAGTTCGTAGAGTTGTCAGGTATTAATTTGTAAAAAAAATCATCTAGATACTGAATCTTAAACAAAAGATGTACAGTGGTATTTTTTTAAAATTTGCCCTTAAAAGATCGTTATAAAAATGTTGGAAATTGAACATCTTTATGAAATTAGTACAATCCAGAATTTGCTGCTTTGGATTTTTTTGAGTCCGGAGCAACAAATTCCAAATTTCTATCATTTTTTTTTTTAAAAAAATTGACCACGAATTCAGACACTTTGAACACTCTTGAATAAATTCAAGGTGTTCAAACTTTAAGAGTAGTGCTATAAAACCAGCAAATATTTTTCATTTTCCATCCACTTTCATTCGTCCGAAATTTTGGAGGTGCATTGCTTCATTTTTTTTTTACCAATCAACATTATATGTTTTTTAGCTAATTTACATTCACCTGTGATCATTATATTTTTATTATTACTGATTTTATTTTGTAATATTATTTTATGATAATAATTTTTAATATTTTCAAGTTATAATATTTTTTGTTGATTTTATCATCAATTTCACATATATGAACGAGTTTTAAAAGATAATTTATTAACTACTTTATTTAATTTTATTATTATTTTTAATAATATTTAATTTATTTTTTATATTTAGTGTTGTTATTATTATGACAACCACAAAATATATTATTTAGAGAATTGTTAGTGGTATAAAATAAAATAACATTTTATAAAAAATAATTAATTAATTATGAACCAATCCTTTTTTTTCCAGTTTGAGATAGATAGTGCATACTTAAAAATTTTGTTTTTTTTTTTTTTCCAATTACCGTAATTAACATGTGTCTCAGATTAAAATAATTAATTAAATAAGCATTATGTTAAATTTAGATTGGGTTAATTAATTTTTTAAATCTTTTTTACATTATTTTTATGAAGACGTACATAATTATAAGATTATATTTTATAATACATTAACAAAATATTATAATATCACTATACATTAATTTCAATGTACATTAATTTAAATAATTATTTTCTAATTTTTATTCAAATTAATTTTTAAGAATATAAAATTTAAAAATATTTTATAGATTAAAAATTTATTTCTCATCAAACTTATTACTTCGTGTATATAGCATTTTTTTATGATTAAAGATAATATTTTGGTATATTAATAATTTGCAAAAAGTAAAAGGAAAAAATTATGATTTTTAATATAATTTAATTAAAATATTTTACTCCAATTATAAAATCAAATGTAAAAAATTTGCATCAAAAAAATTTATAAATTTATTAATTATAATAAACCGTCAATTTTTTATGATTATTGAGCGGTAAACTAAAAACTATATAATACAATATATATTTATTTCAGTTATTATTTAAGAAATTTAGGGAATAATTTAGTTCAAATCCTTTTTGGTAAAAAAAAATAATCCACAAAATTGTAGAATTAAAAAAAAATGTAGTTTAAGATTATTAAATTATACAAAACTTGAAATAAATGAAAATTATTATCTGAAATATTAGAAAAATAAAATAATTTCAATATAAAAAAAATTGAATAAATACCTTAGACGTAGATTACAAAAATCAAACTACGAAAAAAAATGTTTAAATAATGAAATTTAGAAGCAAGTTGTTGCTTAAAGAAATTTTAAAATAATTTTCCCTGTAGTTCTAAATTACAAACTACAATATTGAAGAAATCAAAACAAATAATTGAAAATAAAATTATTTCAATAATAAGATAAATATATATTTGTGCACATAAATTAGAACAAAAAAGAACCAACACTATTTCCTCCTCAAAATAACCACATAAATTATTTCAATGCAACGAATTAACCTCCACAATTTATATAACAAAGAGTGGATCTCATGTGAGACGGGTCAACCCTACCCATATTCACAATAGAAAGTAATAATCTTAGCATAAAAAGTAATATTTTTTCACGGATGACTCAAATAAGAGATCTGTCTCACAAATACGACCCGTAAAACCGTCTGATACTCACGGGAAATTTAGGATCCGATTCCAGCAAGTGTCACTAGTCTAGACGCAGGTTTTGAAATTAACCTGAGCCTGAAATCACAAATAAGACCGTTAGGAGGGGGCCAGGAGGGTGTCCTGGCGTAGCCCCTCCGACGCTCAAGTCGGAGACTGAGGATATATGGGGGGAGCAGCTAAGGGTGCTGCTGAGAACAATATTGAATTATTAATCATACGCTCAAACCTGGTATTTATAGGAGAATACCTGGGCTTGTCATGGGCCATTCACCTGCGGGCCTTATATATGGGTCAGGAGTTTGGGCCGGATCTTGATGGGGTCATCCCTAGGGTATCAACAATCTCCCCCTCCCGAGTCGAACTGGATCGTAAGTTCAAAGTTCGATTAATTCCGTTGTTCTAGGTTTACAACATGTGAGTTGTGTGCCCTTCTCGCCATGTGTCAGTCTCCAAAAATTTGGAAACAAATAAATACGCAATCCTGCAGCGTCGCCCCCTCCCCATGCTCGCCGCTCGCCCCTGCCGCGCACAACGCCCCAGCTGCGCGCCACTCGCCCTGTCGACGCTCGCCGCCAGGGCACAATTCGCCAGCCTAGCCTCGCCCAGCGCCGCCCTCGCCTAGCCACACCACACTACCCTCACCGAGTCTACGCCCAGCCCTTACGCTCGCCTGTTCCGCCCTCGCCTGCCTATACACCTGCCGAGCTCGCCCCTCACCAGCAGCCCAGACGTTCGCCCACACGCTCGCCCTCGCCTGCCCATACACCTGCCTAGCTCACCCCTCACCAGCCCTGCCAGCTCGCCCAGCCCCTGATGTAGTGCCCAAAATTCAGTACACGTATAACCCATGCATTTATTTAAATTATTAAATCATTTCAATTAATTTTAAATGAGTTTTAGCGATGCATGATTTATTTAAATGTATTATTTTAAATTATTTATGTTTATGCGATGCACATTAAAACGTTTTTCAAGTTTCATGTTTCAGGCGATTATTCGAGGCGGGATCGAGGAAAAGACCGGTGACGGTGTTGGCAAATTAAAATGTGGTATTTTATTTTAAGTTGAGGATGGAGAAATTTATTTAGTTATCAAGTTTTAATATTTTTAAATTATTACTATGTATTTAGAGATTTAAGAGTTTGAAACTTTAAAATTGGTGTGTAATTATTTTAATTGTAGAGTTTGATTAAATTAGTGTGTGTTAACTTTTTGTTAGTATTTTAAATAGTTTATTTAGCTAGAGTTTCTCCTAATTAAAACACACACACACGTTACACACACTCACACACCCTTACACGTTTTTACACACACTAAAACACACACAACACACACAAGTTTTAAAATGCAGATTTGTATTATTTTGAGAGAGAGCAAATTCTAGGGTTCTTCTCTCCATAACAGCCGCCCCTCCTCTAGCAATTTCCAGCAGATTTTCGTTGGTTTCCTTCAAAGAAAATCGAGCCACCGTCGTCCCGGACCAAGCCTCGCGCCGTCTCCGCTTCGATATCGCCGTTTCGGTAAATTTACCATCAAAAGGCACGTATAATCTGTTATTTCTGTATCGATCAGGTCATATTATGTGTTGCGTTGTTTTATGCGTAAAAATATGTGTGCGGCGTTCGTCGTTTGAGCAGAAATGGATTCGGATCGGTTTTGAATGAATTTTAGATCTAGAACCTCGTTTTTGCTGTTCCCGTGTAAACTGCGAATTTTCGGTGCATATTTTGAGAAAACTTTTAACTATAAAGTCGTAGAACGTTTTGATACCTTCGATTTGATATATGATTCGAAATTTTTGGACAAAAATTGAGTGAGTTATGACGTTTTTCGTGGGACTGCTCAAACTGCAATTTTTACGAAAATATGTGTTCTTGAGCTTTTATTGTTGCAGGCTTCGTTGAGAATCGACGGGTGATCGTTGCTGCGTCTAGGTATGTATGGTATGATGTTGGACCATTATTTATCATGTCGTTCGGTATTGATAGGCACTCAAATACACTAGAAGTCGTAGGAATCGATTTGGTATCAATTGCCACGTTTGTGAATTGTGTGTGTGCCGTATGGTGGACGTCATTGCTTTGGGGTGCTTGTATGGAGTTGTTTCTATGTGTTAGCATGTTAAGTTGTGCCTCGGGGTGTCGGTTCATAGTTCGTGCAACCGGGTCTAGAAAGTTAAGCAAAGCATGTACAAGAATTTTCGTAAGTTCGCGATCACAGAGCCTACACGGACCCTTACACGGACCATGGCACGGGGTCCGGGCCTTTGTTCTTCCGGAGTGCTTTTTTCCAGAGTCTGCACGGACCCTGGCACAGATCCTGGCACGGGGTCCGTGTCCACCCTTTTTCATGGAGTCTTTCACCCGAGTCTACACGGACCCCTACCCGGAGGTAGGCACGGGGTCCGTGTCCCTACTTCCTTCCGAGTATCACAGCACCGCACCTAGACGGACCTGTACACGGACCCGGGGTAGGGGTTTGTGTACTCACTGTTTGGGAAAGATTTGTAAGTTATTTTTGGGATTTGACGTCATGGTTTAGTGCAAGGATTTTCAAGGTCGTGTCATAGGAAATGTTAGAACGTCCTAAGTATTGATTGAACTTGAGAGTAGGTATGATTTCTACGTTTAAGTTATGCAAATTCATGTTAGTATGTGCAGCAACGGCCCCGATCAAAGTTCCAACGAATCCCTCAACGCCAAGTAAGTATGTATGACGTGCAAGAAAAATAATTAAGTGTTTGAGGTATGCTAAATGTCTTGTGACCAAATTATGTTTAGGATTGAAAAGCGTTAAATTATGAACGGGGACCAATCCGCCCGTTAAATTATGAACGGGTTAGATCGTGGTTGGAAAGCGTTAAATTATGAACGGGGACCAATCATCCCGTTAAATTATGAACGGGGATCTTATGTATGCGGCAGTGGATACGTCCCTGTCAGCCCAGTACCGTGGTATAGTCTGATCAGGCTCTTTTATGTTATGGGTCACTTGCTTTGAAACATGCCTCTACGCAAAATGATCAAGTTATGTATGTTTACGTATGCAGTATGTTTATGAAATTTTATGTTGATGACACATCTAGTTATGCATGTACGTATGTTCAAGTTTGTTATGCAAGTTCAAGTTTCAAGTTATGTATGTCCTATTTTAAAGTTGCATGCGATTTTATTACGTAGTACTAGTTATCCCAGTTTATACGTGTTGAGTCTTTAGACTCACTAGACTTGATCGATGCAGGTGAGTATGTTGACGAGGAGGCAGGAGGTGGTGACCAAGGGGCAGGCTTGGACTGAGCGGCAGGCTAAACCCGAGGACCGCCCACGTTATTTTACGATTCTTTTTATGCAAGTTTAAAATACTCTGATGTTATGTTTCGTTTCAAGACTTTTGGAACAGTGTTTCTTTTCAGCAAATTTTATTGGTGATGTCGATTTCGAATATTTTTATTGATGAAGGATGTAGTGACGACCGTATTTGATTTCATTTCCGCATTTCATTTAGTTTAAAAGAAAATCTTAAATTTTTCCTCAAATTTTAAGTATTAAAGAATACGGTTCGTTACAGTTGGTATCAGAGCGGTGTTCTTGTAAAGGGTTTTGCCTACCGCCAGTCGCAAGAAGCTCACGAAGTCACACCTCAAGTCTGTAAGTTTAAAGTTTTGCATTATGTTATGTAGTAAGCATCAAGTTATGATTTCAGTATGTGCATGTTTTAAGTTTGATTTACGTGCATCATAAAATATTGATATATGTACATGCATGTTGGGTTTACGTGTTGGGTAATTCATTGGAACAGCATGCCTCCTAGACGTGTGATCGACCGTGAAACAAGGGAGGAGGACAGAGAGCCTCGAGTTGAGGAGAGGGCCAATCCTCCACCACCGCCACCTCCAGATATGCAGGCTCAGATGCTTGCTGGTATGACGCAGTTCTTCGCACAGTTTGCGGGGAACCAGGCAGCAGCAGGCACAGGGGCGAGGTCCCAACCAGAGGCGGTATATGAGAGTTTCGGAGGATGAGTCCGAAGGAGTTTTCAGGTACTACTGACCCGATGGTCGCTGAGGGATGGATCAAGTCCATCGAAGTAATTTTCGACTTTATGGAGCTGGCAAATGCTGATAGGGTCCGTTGTGCCATCTTCTTATTGACTGGAGACGCCAGGTTATGGTGGGAGAGCGCATCCGTGGCAGTCAATCTGCAAGTACTACCATGGAATGGTTTCAAGGAAGTCTTTTACTCCAAGTACTTCACTGAGGAAGTACGAACCAGACTCACCAACAAGTTTATGACGCTGCGACAGGGAGACAGTAGCGTGGCCGAGTTTGTGAGGAAATTTGAGAGGGGGTGTCACTTCGTGCCCCTTATTGCGAATGATGTACAGGCAAAATTGAGACATTTCCTGAATGGTTTGCGGCCGATCTTGCGCCGCGACGTCCGAGTAGCTGGTCCCACTTCTTATTCAGTCGCCGTATCTAGGGCTTTGGCGGCGGAGCAAGACCAGCGAGATATTGAGGCTGACAGACAGGGCAAGAGGCCCTATCAGGCTCCACCGTAGCAGCAGCAGCATCAGAGGCCCCAATTTAAGAAGCAGTACCAGGGGCCTCCAGCAAAGAAGCCTTATCATGGACCACCAAAGGGAAAGGGTCCATTTCAGCAGCAAGGGGCGCCTCAGAAGCCCGTTGCCTTCCCCGTGTGTCCTAAATGCAACCGTCAGCACCCGGGGCAGTGCTTGTATGGATTAGGCAAGTGCTTCAAGTGTGGAGCTACGGATCACATGCTGAAGGAGTGCCCGCAGTGGAAGCAACCAACTCAAGGGAGAGTTTTTGTCATGCATGCTCAGGAGGCAAACCCAGACACTACACTACTGACCGGTAAACTTTCCTACCAAAGCTCAGTATTATTTTGCCTTGCATGTGGATTTTGGTTTGGGATTGTTAGTGTGCTAGTATTATTTTTCTTTAGTAACTTGAGATATTGGGTTCTTCTGTGCTTAAGGTTTATGTTAATAATTTTGGGATGTAAGTTAGTTTGTTGTGCTAACGTCTCTCAGGAAACATTTTTATTAAGAGATTATCCACAACCGCATTGATAGACTCAGGAGCCACTCACTCCTTCATATCGGAAACGTTTGCTAATCATCTGGACCTCAAGTCCATTGGCCTAGACGTGAATTTTTCAGTAACAGTCCCATCAGGGGAAGAGCTGTTAGCTACCAGTGTGGTCAGAGATATCGACCTAGAACTGCATGGCCACATAGTGTATGCAGATTTAATCTTATTGCCAATGCCAGAATTCGACATCATATTGGGAATGGACTGGCTGACTAAGAACAGAGTTCTTATCGACTTTCAGAAGAGATCAGTACTAGTCAGACCATTGGGTATGGAGCAGTTTCTTTTTGAGCCAGATAGATGGAGAAGCTTCCCTCGCATGATTTCGTGCATGCAGGCGAGGAGACTGATTTCCAAGGGCTGCCAGGCCTTCTTGGCGAGTATTATTTCAGCACCGGATGTGACTACTCCATCTTTAGCAGAAGTGCCAGTAGTCAGTGAATTCCCAGACGTCTTCCCAGACGATGTTTCAGGTCTTCCACCAGAGAGAGAGGTGGAGTTTGCTATTGATCTCATGCCAGGCACGGTGCCAATCTCTAAGGCACCGTATCGATTAGCTCCAGAGGAAATGTTAGAACTCAAGCAACAGATTCAGGAGCTCTTAGACAAAGAGTTTATCCGCCCGAGTTTCTCACCGTGGGGCGCACCAGTACTTTTTGTGAAAAAGAAAGACGGAAGAATGAGACTGTGCATCGATTACCGTGAGTTGAACAAGGTAACGATCAAGAATAAGTACCCGTTGCCTAGAATCGAAGACTTGTTTGATCAGTTGCAGGGAGCCACCGTGTTCTCTAAGATAGATCTTCGATCAGGGTACCATCAACTGAAAGTGAAGGATGCAGATTTCCACAAAACAGCCTTCAGGACTAGATACGGACATTACGAGTTTTTGGTGATGCCGTTTGGACTGACTAATGCTCCAGCAATTTTCATGGATCTCATGAACCGAGTATTTCAGCCGTTCCTCGATCAATTCGTCATAGTATTCATAGACGATATTCTTATATACTCGAAGAGCCAGGAGGAGCACCGCCAGCACTTGAGGACAGTATTACAGGCTTTGCAGAGTCGCAAGTTATTTGCGAAATTCAGTAAGTGTGAATTTTGGTTAGAAAAGGTAGCATTTTTGGGGCATATAGTATCTAGCAGTGGAATCGAGGTGGATCCAGCGAAAGTAGCGGCTGTCAAGGAATGGGTTGAGCCGAAGAATGCATCTGAAATCCGCAGCTTTTTGGGTTTAGCTGGTTACTACCGCAAGTTTATAAAGGGATTTTCGTCCATAGCGGTGCCACTCACTTCACTCACCAAGAAGAATGCTAAATTTTTGTGGAGTGATGAATGTCAGAAGAGCTTCGACACGTTGAAGCAAGCTCTTATTTCTGCGCCGGCACTAGCCATGCCATCAGGGCAAGGAGACTTTGTGTTATATACCGATGCATCTAAGCTCGGGTTAGGCGCAGTATTGATGCAGCTGGGTCGGCTCATAGCCTATGCTTCCAGGCAATTGAAAGTGCACGAGAAGAACTATCCGACTCACGACCTAGAGTTAGCCGCCGTTGTCTTCGCCCTGAAATTTGGAGACAATACCTATACGGCGAGAAATGTCAGATCTTCACCGACCACAAGAGTCTCAAATATTTCTTCACGCAGAAGGAGCTGAATATGAGACAGAGACGGTGGTTGGAACTTGTGAAAGATTACGACTGTGAAATTAGCTACCATCTGGGAAAGGCTAATGTTGTCGCAGACGCTTTAAGCAGAAAAGTGGCAGTTGTAGCTTACTTATCAGTTCAGAGACCTCTTCAATCTGAGATTCAGAATTTCGGTCTAGAGATTTATCGTGAGGGCAGAGTTCCTAGGCTGTCTAATCTGACAGTCAAATCTGACTTGCTAGACCGTATCCGGACAGGACAGTCTTCAGACGAGCAGCTACAGAAATGGAGACTGAAAGATGAGGCCAGGGGCAGTGTTCTTTATACAGTGTCAGATGGGGTTGTGAAGTACAGAGGCAGAATGTGGGTGCCTAGTGGTGAATCGATCAGACAGGATATATTGACAGAGGCACACGCATCTCCGTATTCCATTCACCCAGGAGGCACCAAGATGTACAAATACCTACAATTATTGTATTAGTGGCCAGGGATGAAGAGAGACATCCGCCGATTTGTGTCAGAATGCCTCACTTGTCAGCAAGTGAAGGCAGAGCATCAGAGGCCAGCAGGATTGGTTAAGCCACTCCCCATTCCCGAGTGGAAGTGGGAGAACATTACTATGGATTTTGTGGTTGTGTTGCCGAGGTCAGTCAGAGGATCGAATTCTATTTGGGTTATAGTAGACCGACTCACTAAGTCAGCGCATTTTCTACCAGTGAAGACGACTTTCTCCATGACGCAGTACGCGGAGCTATATATCAGGGAGATAGTCCGTCTACATGGATTCCCAGTTTCAATTGTGTCCGACAGGGACCCGAGATTCACATCGTCCTTCTGGAAGAGTTTTCATGCAGCCATGGGGACGAAGTTGCTTTTCAGTACAGCTTTTCACCCACAGACAGATGGCCAGTCTGAGCGAGTGATTCAGATTTTAGAGGATTTGCTGAGAGCCTGCATGATTGATTTCCAAGGAGCTTGGGAGTCTAGACTACCTCTAGTGGAGTTCACATACAACAATAGCTTCCAATCATCTATTGGAATGGCTCCCTATGAGGCGTTGTATGGGAGGAAGTGCAGATCACCAGTTCATTGGGATGAGGTTGGTGAGAGAGCAGAGCTTGGGCCAGAAATAGTTCAACAGACTGCCGACGTGGTGGTCAAGATTCGTGACAGATTGAAGGCTGCCCAAAGCCGTCAGAAGAGTTATGCTGATAAGAGGAGGAGAGATCTCGAATTTTCAGTGGGTGATCACGTTTTCGTCAGGATAGCACCCATGAAGGGTGTGATGAGATTTGGGAAAAGAGGCAAGTTGAGTCCGAGGTTTATTGGACCGTTTGAGGTTTTGGACAGAGTTGGGACACTAGCTTATCGTGTAGCCCTTCCGCCGAATCTGGCCGGGGTGCACAATGTGTTCCATGTCTCGATGCTGAGAAAATATTTGGCTAATCCTTCTCATGTTCTGAGTTATGAGCCGCTACAGTTGACTCCAGACCTGTCTTATGAGGAGAAACCAGTCCAAATCCTAAACAGACAGGAGCACAGGCTTCGGAACAAGACGACTAAGTTGGTCAAAGTTCAGTGGCTGAATCAATCAGTGGAGGAAGCCACTTGGGAGTCAGAGGCCGACATGAGACTTCGCTACCCGGAGTTGTTCGGTAAGACTTAATTTCGGGGACGAAATTTTTATAAGTGGGGGAGGAACTGTAGTGCCCAAAATTCAGTACACGTATAACCCATGCATTTATTTAAATTATTAAATCATTTCAATTAATTTTAAAAAGTTTTAGCGATGCATGATTTATTTAAATGCATTATTTTAAATTATTTATGTTTATGCGATGCACATTAAAACGTTTTTCAAGTTTCATGTTTCAGGCGATTATTCGAGGCGGGATCGAGGAAAAGACCGGTGACGGTGTTGGCAAATTAAAATGTGGTATTTTATTTTAAGTTGAGGATGGGGAAATTTATTTAGTTATCAAGTTTTAATATTTTTAAATTATTACTATGTATTTAGAGATTTAAGAGTTTGAAACTTTAAAATTGGTGTGTAATTATTTTAATTGTAGAGTTTGATTAAATTAGTGTGTGTTAACTTTTTCTTAGTATTTTAAATAGTTTATTTAGCTAGAGTTTCTCCTAATTAAAACACACACACACGTTACACACACTCACACACACTTACACGTTTTTACACACACTAAAACACACACAACACACACAAGTTTTAAAATGCAGATTTGTATTATTTTGAGAGAGATCAAATTCTAGGGTTCTTCTCCCCATAGCAGCCGCCTCTCCTCTAGCAATTTCCAGCAGATTTTCGTTGGTTTCCTTCAAAGAAAATCGAGCCACCGTCGTCCCAGACCAAGCCTCGCGCCGTCTCCGCTTTGATATCGCCGTTTCGGTAAATTTACCATCAAAAGGCACGTATAATCTGTTCTTTCTGTATCGATCAGGTCATATTATGTGTTGCGTTGTTTTATGCGTAAAAATATGTGTGCGGCTTTCGTCGTTTGAGCAGAAATTGATTCGGATCGGTTTTGAATGAATTTTAGATCTAGAAACTCGTTTTTGCTGTTCCCGTGTAAACTGAGAATTTTTGGTGCATATTTTGAGAAAACCTTTAACTACAAAGTCGTAGAACGTTTCGATACCTTCGATTTGATATATGATTCGAAATTTTTGGACAAAAATTGAGTGAGTTATGACGTTTTTCGTGGGACTGCTCAAACTGCGATTTTTACGAAAATATGTGTTCTTGAGCTTTTATTGTTGCAGGCTTCGTTGGGAATCGACGGGTGATCGTTGCTGCGTCTAGGTATGTATGGTATGATGTTGGACCATTATTTATCATGTCATTCGGTATTGATAGGCACTCGAATACACTAGAAGTCGTAGGAACCGATTTGGTGTCAATTGCCACGTTTGTGAATTGTGTGTGTGTCATATGGTGGACGTCATTGCTTTGGGGTGCTTGTATGGAGTTCCTTCTATGTGTTAGCATGTTAAGTTGTGTCTCGGGGTGTCGGTTCATAGTTCGTGCAACCGGGTCTAGAAAGTTAAGCAAAGCATGTACAAGAATTTTCGTAAGTTCGCGATCACAGAGCCTACACGGACCCTTACACGGACCCTGGCACGGGGTCCAGGCCTTTGTTCTTCCGGAGTGCTTTTTTCCAGAGTCTGCACGGACCCTGGCACGGATCCTGGCACGGGGTCCGTGTCCACCCTTTTTCATGGAGTCTTTCACCCGAGTCTACACGGACCCCTACCCGGAGGTAGGCACGGGGTCCGTGTCCCTTCTTCCTTCCGAGTATCAGAGCACCTCACCTAGACGAACCTGTACACGGACCCGGGGTAGGGGTCTGTGTACTCACTGTTTGGGAAAGATTTGTAAGTTATTTTTGGGATTTGACGTCATGGTTTAGTGCAAGGATTTTCAAGGTCGTCTCATGGGAAATGTTAGAACGTCCTAAGTATTGATTGAACTTGAGAGTAAGTATGATTTCTACATTTAAGTTATGCAAATTCATGTTTGTATGTGCAGCAACGGCCCCGATCAAAGTTCCAACGAATCCCTCAACGCCAAGTAAGTATGTATGACGTGCAAGAAAAATATTTTAAGTTTTTGAGGTATGCTAAATGTCTTGTGACCAAATTATGTTTAGGATTGGAAAGCGTTAAATTATGAACGGGGACCAATCCGCCCGTTAAATTATGAACGGGTTAGATCGTGGTTGGAAAGCGTTAAATTATGAACGGGGACCAATCAGCCCGTTAAATTATGAACGGGGATCTTATGTATGCGGCAGTGGATACGTCCCTGTCAGCCCAGTACTGTGGTATTGTAATGCCCGGTTACTCGTACAAATGATTAGCAACACGTTTATGTCGTTTATTTTGTAGTTAATTACCTTATTAGATTTCACGTGAGGATTGAAGTATCAATATTGAGTTTGAACATGACTTTTATATTGTTTATGGTGCATTGAGAATGAATAAATGTCAAAATAGTGATGGTAAGATGTGTACATAGAAATAGTGTTATGAAGTTGGTAGGAAATGAGATGTAAATATGGTAGTTCGTACGGGTTTTAGCATAATGATTTGAATATTGATCCAAATTGTGTGAGGCCTTAACCCTTAGAAAGCTAAGATATAATGCTACAACTTTCACGTTTCGGGTTTTGTCCAAATCATTGTGGAAGACAAGCCAAAAGCGCCCCGAAGTCAGTTGTGTGTATCGTTACTCCTACAATTATACATGTTGGGAGAATGGGCATAACTTTTTACTCAGACCTCCAAATGACATGAAACTAGTGGGCGATTCAAGCCAAGACATAGAGCTACAACTTCCTAGTTTACCATTTTTTCAGATTATGAACGGAAGATACGTTTCCGGAGCGATCTTTGACGAATTAGTGTGCAGAAGCAGAATAGGTGGCGCCCGAGCGGTAATAAATTACCGCCCGAGCGCCAATGGTTCTGGATTTTTGGTTTTGGGCAGAAAGTGCCGCGCTCGAGCGGTAATTTATGACCGCCCGAGCGCCGCCCAATATATAAGAAGATAAGTTTCGACTTCCTTGACCTTATTTACCATTCCACAACTCCTTTTCCACAGCAAAACTCGAAAGACACAAATAAATCTTCCTCCAAAAGCTCATCTCTTCTTCTTCATCATCAATTTGAAGTTAGATTTTAGTTCTCCATCACAAGAACTTCATAAGGGTGTAAGTTTTCATCTCTTTTGGTTATTATAAATGTAGAGGAGCAAACTTCACCTTGTATAGAAATAGTAACTGAACTATTGGTTTATTGACAGTATAGGAGCGAAATACATCGTCTCAAACAAGTATTCGTACGATTGGACTGTAAGTTGGCATGTTCTTGAAGTAATACATGAGTAATATTATGATTTCAAATGATTCTCATTGATTATTGATATATGTACATTGTTAGTATATTTATTGTTGAAACATAGCACCATATTCCATTGTTATGTATTAAATATGTAAGGAACTCATGAATATTGAAGATGGGTGCTATGTCAAGAACAAGAACATGAACATGAAAGGAAAATGACTGATTTTTACATGATATAGAGCTTGTTGACATCATGGGTGGTTTTAAGTCCACCAAAGCTATTGGCCAATATATGTTCATGGGGCGTGGGGTTGCCAAAGGTTGCTCCCTGACGTCCAACACAGTAGTAGCTATATAATAAAGCAAGCACAGTAGTACAGGTCAACTAATGAGGCTCAAGTACAAAATGAACATTGAATATATGCTACGGTATGACATGTTTTTAAGATTCATTATTGATCACGACTTGATATGTATGTTCCTTCGAAGCATATTGATACGTACAAGTGCCAACTTATTGAGTTTTATAAACTCACGTAGCTCATGTGTTACTGGATCAGGTAGTGAAGATGCCTAGGATGCCGGTTCGCCAATGGATGCTAGTGACGTGCCCTACCTCGACAAGAACCGGGACTTCTTATTGTATAGCTTCCGCATATGTATTGTAGTAAATTTTATATGAGGGTTTGAAACAAGTTCCATGTTATGTATGATGATACAAAGTATGTTGGTATATGAGAATATGTTTATAAATGTGTATGAATAGTATTGCTTGAGGTTTGGTGTATACAAAATATAGGGACATCATGCCAAAATTTTTACAAACCGTCAAAGTGATGCCCCTTGTTGATTTGATTCATAATATAGTTATATCATTCAAATCCTATTTTGATTATGGTAATTATGCTAAGTATAGAGGAAGGGTGTGACAATTAATATGGTATCAGAGCCCACGGTTCTTCGACAGGGAAGACACTGCACTTCATCTACATGGAGAACTCGGCAAGTAAGTATCTTTGTATCCCATAGTTTATGTTAAGTTATGTGATCTATTTGTAGGTTAAGATAAGCGACGATGCCACCGAAACGTAAAGTACATGAGGGAGAGTCATCTAAGGGCAAGGCCCCAGCAGTCGAAGGTGAAGGTAGGGCGCCACGACCTGTAGATGACTTCGCCCAATTACTCCAACAACAAGCAAAGGTCCATGGTGAACAAATCCAGCAGCTACTGGAGATGCAACGGACTACTCATGAACAGGCACAAGCTCAAGCCATAGTACACAGACATGTGCCTGTTCAAACAGACGTATATGATCCTTTTAGACATTTGAATCCTCCGGAATTCATGGGAAGCACTGATCCAGCAGTAGCAGAAGAATGGATTAAGTCGTTGGAGTCCATCTTCTCCTACCTTCATATGGAGGATGCAGACAAAGTAACTTGTACCGTATTTTTATTAACAAAACATGCAAGAATATGGTGGGAAAGTGCAAAAGTGGCATTATCGGTTGGACCACTGACATGGGGAACTTTCAAAACCGTGTTTTACAACAAGTATTTCAGTAAAGACGTACGAGCTAAGAAAGCCAGAGACTTCCTTAACCTGAAGCAAGGAACTATGGCAATGACAGAATACATACAACAATTTGAGGCCGGAGTCCAATATGTACCATATATTGCACAAGATGACACCAGTAAGGGCGAACATTTCATGCGAGGACTTCGCTCGGAAATTAAAAGAGATGTACGAATGTCGAAAGTTGCTACGTATGGGGAGATAGTAGAAAGAGCACTTATGGCAGAACAAGATGAACATGATATTGACAGAGACAGACAACAACGAAGGCAGCAGTACTTTCAGAAGAGCCAAGGACCAGGACAAGGCAAAAAGACTGATAGCAGAGGTACTCGACCAGAGGAACCCCGTGGCAAGGGTCCTCCTCCACGTAAAGAACAAGACAGACCACCTTGTCCTAAATGTGGCAAACTTCATGGCGGGGAATGTATGCAAGGTTCCAATGTTTGCTATCGCTGCAAAAAGCCAGGACATCTCGCCAAGAATTGTCCAGGAAGTTCAGAGAAAGTACAGGGACGCCTTTTCTCCATGACCAAAGAAGAAGTGGATGCTGATACATCGATGATCACCGGTATGTTCTTGATTTCTGGTATTACTGCTATTGTTTTACTAGATTCAGGAGCCACGCATTCTTTTATTTCGGAATCGTTTGTAAAGAGACTGGGCATTACACCAAGTACAACAGAGACACAACTCGCCATAGCCTTACCTTCCGGGCAAGAATTACGGACAGATCAGATTGTGCGAGGATGTCCAACATATGTCCAAGGCCATCAGATGTATGCTGAATTGATTGTTTTGAAAATGAACGATTTTGATGTGATATTGAGAATGGATTGGCTCTCGAAGTACAGAGTTAATATTGACTGTGGCCTGAAGATGATCAAGTTTGCACCAGTAGGAGCTGAACCATTCACAGTAGCAAGTGCAGGTATATCCTTACCTCTTCGGATAATCTCTTGTATGAAGGCTTGTAAATTATTACAGAAGGGGTGTCAAGGATATTTAGCATCTGTTTTAGTTATTGATCCACCGGTTCGTGAACTAAAAGATACAGATGTCGTTTGTGAATTTCCAGAAGTATTTCCTGATGATGTAACAGGCTTACCCCCAGATAGAGAGATCGAATTTGTGATTGATGTTGTGACAGGAACTCATCCGATCTCCAAAGCTCCTTATCGATTAGCTCCTACAGAAATGAAAGAACTGAAAGAACAGTTACAGGAGTTGCTTGATAAAGGGTTTATTAGACCGAGCTTTTCACCGTGGGGTGCACCTGTTTTGTTTGTGAAAAAGAAAGACGGTACCCTTCGTCTATGCATTGATTATCGGGAGTTGAACAAAGTGACAATCAAAAATAAGTATCCACTCCCTAGAATTGATGATTTGTTTGATCAACTACAAGGAACTGCTATCTTTTCGAAGATTGATTTACGATCAGGCTATCATCAATTAAAAGTGAAGTCAGATGATATTTCTAAGACTGCCTTCCGAACCAGGTACGGGCATTATGAATTTCTTGTAATGCCATTTGGACTAACGAACGCACCAGCTGCTTTCATGGATTTAATGAATAGAATTTTTAAGCCATTCCTAGACTGGTTCGTGATTGTGTTTATAGATGATATTCTCATCTACTCACGAACTGTAGAGGAGCATAGAGAACATTTGCAATTAATTTTGCAGACTTTGAAGGATAAACATTTATATGCCAAATGGAAGAAATGTGAATTTTGGCTTGAACAAGTAGCATTCTTGGGTCATATCATTTCAAAAGAAGGCATATCAGTGGATCCAAGTAAGATTGAAGCTGTTAATAACTGGCTACGACCTACCACTGTTACCGAGGTACGCAGTTTTCTTGGGCTAGCTGGTTATTACCGTCGGTTTATGGCGGGATTTTCTAAGATAGCATTGCCTTTGACTGCTTTAACCCGAAAGAATGTGAAATTTGTATGGGACGAAGCATGTGATCGCAGTTTTCAAGAGTTAAAGGTAAAATTGACTTCAGCACCGGTCCTTGCTATTCCAGAAGGATCAGGAGATTTTGTAGTGTACACTGATGCTTCGAAACAAGGTTTAGGAGCAGTCTTGATGCAACACGGGAAGGTGATTGCTTATGCCTCTAGGCAATTGAAAGAATATGAAAAGAACTATCCCACACATGATTTAGAACTGGCAGCAGTGGTATTTGCGTTAAAAATTTGGCGCCATTATCTGTATGGCGAACGGTGTGAAATTTACACGGACCACAAGAGTCTGAAATATTTATTCACGCAAAAGGAACTGAATATGAGACAACGACGTTGGTTGGAATTGGTGAATGATTACGATTGTGTTATTAATTATCATCCAGGCAAAGCCAATGTTGTTGCAGATGCGTTAAGTCGAAAGTCCAGTTCTATTGCTGCAATGCAAGTACAAGAACAAATCCTATGGGATTTGCAGAACTTGAAACTTGATGTTATTCCAAAGCTGCAATTCATCTATCATCTCTTATGGTTCGACCAACGCTTGCAGACAGGATTAAGGTCGAACAAAACACAGATAATGAATTACAACAATTGAGGCAGCGAGATGAAGAAAAAGGAAATTTGAACTTTGAATTGGATGGGGAAGGAATATGGACATATCGAGGGAGACTGTGTGTACCAAAACAAGGAACGATCAGGAACGACATTCTTATTGATGCTCATGCTACTCCCTATTCGATCCATCCAGGAGGCACGAAAATGTACAAGGATTTGAACCATTATTTTGGTGGCCAGGTTGCTCAATTTGTTGCACAATGTCTAACTTGTCAACAGGTCAAAACTGAACATCAAAGACCAGCAGGACTCCTGAAACCACTACCCATTCCTGAATGGAAATGGGAGCATATTACAATGGATTTCATCCTTGGTTTGCCAAGAACACAAAGAGGATTCAATGCTATATGGGTTATTGTGGATCGACTTACAAAATCAGCTCACTTTCTTCCGGTGAAGACCACATACACGATGAATCAATATGCTGAATAATACATCAAGGAGATAGTGAGGCTTCATGGTATCCCAGTGTCCATTGTATCAGATAGAGATCCAAAATTTACATCTGCATTTTGGAAAAGTTTGCATCATGCTATGGGAACTCGATTGTCATTCAGCACAGCATTCCACCCTCAAACTGATGGACAATCAGAACGAGTGAATCAGATCTTAGAAGATATGTTGAGGGCCTGTACTATTGATTTTCCAGGCAGTTGGGACAGTAAACTACCGTTGGCTGAGTTTACATATAACAATAGCTATCAGTCAAGCATTGGAATGGCACCATATACTGTATTATATGGTAGAAAATGTCGATCTCCAGTACATTGGGATGAAATAGGAGAAAGGAAATTGTTAGGCCCTGAATTGGTAGAACAGACAGCTGAATTGGTAACCAAGATCAGAGAAAGAATGCACACTGCTCAGAGTCGACGGAAAAGCAATGCTGATGTGCGACGTCGTCGATTGGAATTTCAGGTTGGTGACCATGTATTTATTAAGATATCACCATTGAAGGGAATTTTGCGTTTTGGTAAGAAGGGAAAATTGAGTCCAAGATATATCGGTCCATTTGAAATCTTGGAAAGAATAGGAGACAGAGTCTATCGAGTTGCATTACCACCGAGTTTATCAAACGTTCATAACGTTTTTCATGTTTCCTTGCTACGAAAGTATTTGGCCAATCCTTCTCACGTTCTTCATTACGAACCATTGGAGCTTGCATCGAATCTCTCGTATGAAGAACGGCCGGTCCAAATCCTCGATAGGAAATCAAAAGTGTTACGAGGCAAGGAAATACCCTTGGTGAAACTGTTATGGCGAAATCATGCAATAGAAGAAGCAACTTGGGAACGAGAAGACGAGATTCAACAGAGATATCCCGAACTATATGGTACGTCAAATTTCGAGGACGAAATTCTTTGAAGGAGGGGAGAATTGTAATGCCCGGTTACTCGTACAAATGATTAGCAACACGTTTATGTCGTTTATTTTGTAGTTAATTACCTTATTAGATTTCACGTGAGGATTGAAGTATCAATATTGAGTTTGAACATGACTTTTATATTGTTTATGGTGCATTGAGAATGAATAAATGTCAAAATAGTGATGGTAAGATGTGTACATAGAAATAGTGTTATGAAGTTGGTAGGAAATGAGATGTAAATATGGTAGTTCGTACGGGTTTTAGCATAATGATTTGAATATTGATCCAAATTGTGTGAGGCCTTAACCCTTAGAAAGCTAAGATATAATGCTACAACTTTCACGTTTCGGGTTTTGTCCAAATCATTGTGGAAGACAAGCCAAAAGCGCCCCGAAGTCAGTTGTGTGTATCGTTACTCCTACAATTACACATGTTGGGAGAATGGGCATAAATTTTTACTCAGACCTCCAAATGACATGAAACCAGTGGGCGATTCAAGCCAAGACATAGAGCTACAACTTCCTAGTTTACCATTTTTTCAGATTATGAACGGAAGATACGTTTCCGGAGTGATCTTTGACGAATTAGTGTGCAGAAGCAGAATAGGTGGCGCCCGAGCGGTAATAAATTACCGCCCGAGCGCCAATGGTTCTGGATTTTTGGTTTTGGGCAGAAAGTGCCGCGCTCGAGCGGTAATTTATGACCGCCCGAGCGCCGCCCAATATATAAGAAGATAAGTTTCGACTTCCTTGACCTTATTTACCATTCCACAACTCTTTTTCCACAGCAAAACTCGAAAGACACAAATAAATCTTCCTCCGAAAGCTCATCTCTTCTTCTTCATCATCAATTTGAAGTTAGATTTTAGTTCTCCATCACAAGAACTTCATAAGGGTGTAAGTTTTCATCTCTTTTGGTTATTATAAATGTAGAGGAGCAAACTTCACCTTGTATAGAAATAGTAACTGAACTATTGGTTTATTGACAGTATAGGAGCGAAATACATCGTCTCAAACAAGTATTCGTACGATTGGACTGTGAGTTGGCATGTTCTTGAAGTAATACATGAGTAATATTATGATTTCAAATGATTCTCATTGATTATTGATATATGTACATTGTTAGTATATTTATTGTTGAAACATAGCACCATATTCCATTGTTATGTATTAAATATGTAAGGAACTCATGAATATTGAAGATGGGTGCTATGTCAAGAACAAGAACATGAACATGAAAGGAAAATGACTGATTTTTACATGATATAGAGCTTGTAGACATCATGGGTGGTTTTAAGTCCACCAAAGCTATTGGCCAATATATGTTCATGGGGCGTGGGGTTGCCAAAGGTTGCTCCCTGACGTCCAACACAGTAGTAGCTATATAATAAAGCAAGCACAGTAGTACAGGTCAACTAATGAGGCTCAAGTACAAAATGAACATTGAATATATGCTACGGTATGATATGTTTTTAAGATTCATTATTGATCACGACTTGATATGTATGTTCCTTCGAAGCATATTGATACGTACAAGTGCCAACTTATTGAGTTTTATAAACTCACGTAGCTCATGTGTTACAGGATCAGGTAGTGAAGATGCCTAGGATGCCGGTTCGCCAATGGATGCTAGTGACGTGCCCTACCTCGACAAGAACCGGGACTTCTTATTGTATAGCTTCCGCATATGTATTGTAGTAAATTTTATATGAGGGTTTGAAACAAGTTCCAAGTTATGTATGATGATACAAAGTATGTTGGTATATGAGAATATGTTTATAAATGTGTATGAATAGTATTGCTTGAGGTTTGGTGTATACAAAATATAGGGACATCATGCCAAAATTTTTACAAACCGTCAAAGTGATGCCCCTTGTTGATTTGATTCATAATATAGTTATATCATTCAAATCCTATTTTGATTATGGTAATTATGCTAAGTATAGAGTAAGGGTGTGACAGGTATAGTCTGATCAGGCTCTTTTATGTTATGGGTCACTTGCTTTGAAACATGCCTCTACGCAAAATGATCAAGTTATGTATGTTTACGTATGCAGTATGTTTATGAAAGTTTATGTTGATGACACGTCTAGTTATGCATGTACGTATGTTCAAGTTTGTTATGCAAGTTCAAGTTTCAAGTTATGTATGTCCTATTTTAAAGTTGCATGCGATTTTATTACGTAGTACTAGTTATCCCAGTTTATACGTGTTGAGTCTTTAGACTCACTAGACTTGATCGATGCAGGTGAGTATGTTGACGAGGAGGCAGGAGGTGGTGACCAAGGGGCAGGCTTGGACTGAGCGGCAGGCTAAACCCAAGGACCGCCCACGTTATTTTACGATTCTTTTTATGCAAGTTTAAAATACTCTGATGTTATGTTTCGTTTCAAGACTTTTGGAACAGTGTTTCTTTTCAGCAAATTTTATTGGTGATGTCGATTTCAAATATTTTTATTGATGAAGGATGTAGTGACGACCGTATTTGATTTCATTTCCGCAATTCATTTAGTTTAAAAGAAAATCTTAAATTTTTCCGCAAATTTTAAGTAGTAAAGAATACGGTTCGTTACACCTGAGCTCGCCTGTCACGCTCGCCCATCACCGCCCAGCCAGCTCGCCCAACCCCTCAGCTCGCCTGTCACGCTCGCCCATCACCGCCCAGCCAGCTCGTCCGGCCCCTCAGCTCACCCCGACAGCACGCCCACACGCTCGCCCTCGCCTGCCCATACACCTGCCAAGCTCGCCCCTTGCCGCGTGATTGCCCACACCGTGCCACGCTCGCCCCTCGCCCGAGTGGTTGCCCCTCGACGTATGCCCGTGCTCGCCCGAGCGCTCGCCCTGCCTTCTCCTCGCCTCGCCATCTCCCCGTGCAAGCCACTGCCCAGCCTCGCCATGCAGCTTCTCGCCCAAGCGCACGTCACGCTCGCCCCGCTTAGTGCCCGTCCACTTCCGCCATGCTCGCCCCTCGCCCATGCGCCCCTGATGCCACGCTCTCCCCTTGCTCTTCGTCCGCCAGCTCGCCCCTCGCCCTTCGCCCAAGCTCGCCCCTTGCGAATGATTGTCTAATTTCTGAAAAAATTATGGGGGCGTTGCCCCCACACCCCCACGACCTGACCGGGCAGGTCGATCCACGTAAACTCTGCTCGCCGTAAACATCTTTCGTTATCGACTAACAAAATAAATTTTTCTCCTTCCAAAATCTGCTCCTTTGCTAGGCGATGCCTTAGCAAGAAAATTTAATTCTCCTCCACTCTGCTCCTCTGCTAGGCGACGCCATAGCAGGAAAATAACATTTTTCTCCTCCCAAACTCTGCTCCTTTGCTAGGCGATGCCTTAGCCGTAAAATAAAAATTCACTACCTCCACCATCTAACTCCTCTGCTAAGCCGGGTCTTAGCAGGAAAATGAAAACTCAACATCTCCACCCTCTAACTCCTCTGCTAGGTGACACCTTAGCAGGAAAATTAAATTTAATTCTCTTCATCCACTCTGCTCCTCTGCTAGGCGATGCCTTAGCAGGAAAATAACATTTTTCTCCTCCCAAAATCTGCTCCTCTGCTAGGTGATGCCTTAGCAGGAAAATAAAAATTCACCACCTCCACCCTCTGACTCCTCTGCTAAGCCGGGTCTTAGCAGGAAAATAAAAACTCAACACCTCCACCCTCTGACTCCTCTGCTAGGTGACGCCTTAGCAGGAAAATGGAATTCAATGCCCCCGCCCTCTAACTCCTCTGCTAGGCGATGCCTTAGCAGGATAATAAAATTCAACTCATCCATCTAACTCCTCTGCTAGGTGATACCTTAGCAGGAAAATAAAAATTCAACACCTCCACCTCTAACTCCTCTGCTAGGCCGGGTCCTAGCAGGAAAAATCAAATTCTCACCTCATCATCTCATAACTCCTCTGCTAAGCCGGGCCTTCGCAGGAAAAATCAAGCTCTCACCTCATCATCTCATAACTCCTCTGCTAAGCCGAGCCTTAGCAGGAAAATAAAATCAACACCTCCACCCTATAACTTCTCTGCTAGGTGATACCTCAGCAGACAAATAGAAATTCAACCTCCTCACCATCTAACTCCTCTGCTAGGTGATACCTTAGCAGGCATATTTAATTTCTCAAGCTGCTCCTCTACTCGGCGATGCCTTAGTAGGAAAATAAAATTTCTCCGCGCCCCAACTCTGCTCCTCTACCAGGCGATGCCTTAGTGGGAAAATAAAATTTCTCCCCGCCCCAACTCTGCTCCTCTACTAGGCGATGCCTTAGTAGGAAAAAATAAAATTTCTCCCCGCTCCAGCTCTGCTCCTCTACTAGGCGATGCCTTAGTAGGAAAAAATAAAAATTTTTTCTCGCTCCAGCTCTACTCCTTTACTAAGCGATGCCTTAGTAGAAAAAATAAATTTTTTTCTCTCCTTCTAATACAACAACATTCATGAATTGAAAAGAAGAACCTGATTTTATTGAATTCCAATTGATTACATGAGAAAATGTAAAGATGAAATACATCAACGATAAAATCCAGAATGATATGCCCTAAAGTGATAAACATTCCAGGGATTCCTAAAAGCCTTGCTTTGAGTATTCTTCAAGTAATAAGCTCCAGAATTAAATTTCTCAATCACTCTGAAAAGATCATTCCACTCTGGGTCCATCTTTCCCCTCCTTCTTGTACCTAGGACCAAGCCACACATTTCCTCCTTTCCTAATCATGTTAACCTCCAAACGCGCTCCTTCCCCTCTTCTTTCACTATCCCCTCATAACACCGACGCGCGACCCTCTGATCCCTGCATAAAACTCCAACCTCCTTCCCTACGGTAAACTTCAACTTCTGATGATACGTGGACGCTACAGCTCTAAAATCCTTTAGGGCTGGTCGTCCCAGAATTCCATTGTAAGTGGATGGGGTATCCACCACAGTAAATGTTGTCATTTTTGTTACCCGCCGAGGCTTATGTCCCAAATATAGAGGAAGAACAATCTGATCCAAAGGCGGGATGGCGTGTCCTGCAAACCCATACAGCGGGGTGGATACCGGCTCAAATTCAAATCCTCCCATCTTAATTTGATCAAACGTGCTCTTGAACAAGACATTCACGGAGCTTCCATTATCAATAAATATTCTCGCCACATCATAATTGGCAATGGTGGCCGTTACCACCAAGGCATCGTTATGTGAAGTGACAACACCTCGAAGATCTTCTGGCCCAAAGCTGATGACGGGGTCTTGTGGTAAGTCTGCACCCTTAGATATCTTAAAGTTCTCCAACCTTCTCCCATGTGCCTTCCGAGCTCGCCCAGAGTCTCCATCAGTAACACCCCCCGAGATCATATGAATCATTCCTCTATGAAAGGATCGGTGAATCGGGTAAAGAGTGTTTAGAAGGGGGGGTTGAATAAATACTGCTCGATAAAAATAATTCTTCGACAAACTGATTTCAGTTTGTATTACAAACTGAATCTAAAATATTCTTTCGGTCAACAACAATCAGTTAAACTGAATAAACAGTTGCGGAAAACTAACTGATTGAAAGATAGAGTATCTAACTGAAAATAATAACTGAAGGTAATAACAACACAATTTGTTTCTGGATGTTCGGAGACTTGAATAACTCCTACGTCACCCCTTCTATCACGCAGATAGGATTTTCACTAAAAGACTTTGATCAAATACAAATCAGTGTACTGACCCACTTCAGTTTGGACTTATCACTTTGCCAATGCTGAAACTCTTAGCATACAACACTTTTACAGATCGTAAATGATCTTAGCACAATTTAGAAATTCTATCAATCTATTACAAGGTGCTATGAAAGCTCAAGAGCGTAGTCTAGAATACTACTGATAAAACTGATAAGCGTGAGCTTGATTTCTGAGTGTGAGCGGATATTTTTGCAGTGTAACAGCAAGTAAAATAACTGAGAATGCGATGTTGCTTCAGCTGCTGCCTTCGACTATTTATAGGCTTCCCTCTCAATGGTAACATTAAAGATATTTGAATATTCTAACCGTTGATTGCCACGTCGATATATCCTGACAATAGTACACTGTTCATTTCTGAAATGCGGCGAGCCCCTACCAGTTGCAGATGGCTGTACTATATGTCGGTTGTCGCTTTCAACTGATGACGTGTACCGCTGAGAGATCAGCTAGTAAAGATCAGTTGATGATGAAATATACTTTAGTTGAAGCGATCAGTTGACTGATGACGTGTTCAGTTACGTCGATCAGTTAGTCCAATTCAGTTGCTAGAATCAGTTGGTCAATCTTTTGTCAAATGCCGGAATTTCGTTTCCAACAATTTCCCCCTTTATGGTGTTTGACAAAACTATAGTGAAAGATACTTGACTGAATGCAAAGTAGATAAAATAATATGTCGGTTAACTGAATCAACTGAATTCTTATTTCTTCAAAATAAATACAATAGATACTGCGCCTATTATTGTTTCTTCTGCTGCTCTAAGATCTCCTTTATTTCTTCCCCCTTTTTGTCAAACTGTTCCATCTTGAGAGATATCTTCCCAACATCAGTAGAAAGGAGCTTGACAGAGGTTAAGATGTTATCGATAGCAGTAGTCATAGTGAGTTGTAGCAGTTCGACTTTTCTTGACATAATTAACTCCATGATGTCGACCCGTCGGTTAATAGAGTTTTGAGTGGCGGTCAATCTTGAAATAATTCCTCTATTTTTCTGAATGTCGTTGACGGCGAAAGAAAGTGCGGAAACAGCAGATTTAATAACCTTCAGACTTTTTAACGATTCCTGATTATCGTCCAACTTCAGAGTATGCGATAATTGAGTATTTGAATCTTCGAGATGGCAGAAATCATTTGACTCATACTGTCTTGCATATTTTGAACATCTTCAAAAATAAGATCAAAATCTGCGGAAGATGGAGGATGAGATTGTCGAGAAGTGCTTGGTTCACTTGTAGTATGTTCAGAAATTATCAAGGCTTGATCAGTTGAGATTGTTTCAGCAGCGTCTCGAACTAAAGTATCAGCAGTAGTAATTTCTCCTTGATCCCGAGGTGGTGAAGGAGGATTTGGTTCAGCAGATGGTGACACAACAGAAACTGGTGCCTCTAAAGGGTGATCAATGGAATTGACTGGCACATCAGTTGAAGGGATTGAAGAATCAACTGGCACATCAGTTGAGATAACTTGATCAGTAGATGGATCTGACTGAACATCTTCTTCCCCTGCGCTATCTCTCAATGGACGAAGATTCCGTGGGGTGCCCTGAACAGTTGCTATACATCAATCCAATTCCCTGCTGATTGTAGGAGCGGGCATGCCGGGGTGAAGATGGTGGCTCCATACGGTGGGAACGTGGGATCCCTTTGGAGAGGTTATTTCCGTGTTTTTGTTTCTTTCTTGTTTTGTTGTCTTGAATTGTTATAGAACGGCTTTCTATCAGGTATAGTAGGTAGGATGAAGTGGTATGAAGCATTAGTGGATATAGCAAGTGCGCCGGGGATGCGGCGTTGGAGCAGATCTTTCGGCTGCTAAGCGTGTTAGGGATAAGATCCTTCCGAACAGAAGCCGCAGCTTATCGGGAGTGCTCCTCACCTGAGGTTCACTCCCTTGCCTGTTTTTCTCTCTTTCTATGAGCTTCACCCCTCAGATGTCACTCCCCCGTGTAGAAATAATTGCTTCTGGATTGATTTGATCAGCAGAGTGATCAACTTTGTCAGAAATGGGGGCACTGATCTGTGATTCTTCCACAACGGCCTGAATAACTTCATCGATGTGTGCGAAGGAAAGCTCAGCATCAGTATACATTTGTTGTTCAACAGTAGGTGAAAAAGGCTTATCATGAGCTGGCTCTTCAGTTGGAACAAGAACTAAGGCTGATGATGGTTCTGTTCTGTCAGAGGGTGCTTCCTCCAATATTTCCTCGTCATCATCATCTGAATCTCCTTGATACAGAACCAGTTCTTGATTCATTTCCCAGAACTTGATTTGAGATAGCAGTCCGATGAGATCAGAGTCGAGCTGAGTGATTACAGCTTGATCAGCGTAGGCAGTAGGACTAGTAGGTAAGTAGTTGGTTTTTAGCTTGGCAACAATTTGAGCCAACTTCTTCGCTCTTGTCTGATCAAAAAGATAACTTTTCCTTTCCATAGCTTGAGCGATCGAGGCAGATTTGACTGTCCTGAGCACAAAGGCCTCCAGCTTGATGAATTTGCTTAGTTCGGACTTCTTCCTCAATTGCTTGGCGAAAACTTCAGTGCGGTAGGCTGTCCAAGCATCATAGGACTTAATTTTTGAAGCAGCAAAACTGTTAACCTTTGCCCATACAAGGTCAATATGAGTCTGAATTGGGTTGGTGGGTCTGGACTCTTCAATCAACTTTCTTTTCCCTTTATCAGTACTCAAAAGGTGAGGAATTTCGAGTCCTGTTCGAGTAGATTCCACCTGCTCTACCAACTTTATGCTTTTAGGTCTAGCAGGTGCCACATTAGTAGGACGAGATATCTGAAACAGAGGAGCTTTGATCCTAACTGATTCCTTTTTGGTACCAATTGAAGCTTCTTGTGGAATGATCTGCAGAGGAACTGCTTCTATAGGCTGCTGATCAGTTGAAGAAATCATTGCATCAATAGGAATGGATACCTCCGAAGTTGTTTTAACCCTTTGGGTTCTTGGTTTCTTCGTAATCTGTGGGGATGGAGTCTTTTCTGACTCAGATGTACTCAACACTAATTTTCTTTTGGCGACCTTCAGTTAACCCAAGGTTTTGGCCTTCTTAACTGATTTAGGAGCTGCTCACTGAGTCCCAATCTCCTGTTTGATTTGCACAAACTGACCAGGAGTTATATCCATTTTGGTTTTGGGTGGCATCGTATTCTTTGCATTGAACACCTTAAATTTCGATGACCTTTCAGAATCATCAGCCACAAATCTCTTGACTTTCAACAGATAACTGATTTGAACAGCAAATCCTTTGGACTGTTTTGAGGACAAAAACATATTCTTCAGAATGGTAAAGATAAGGTGCTTCCAGTTAAGCTTGCGGTCAGCCATGATAGCAGAAATGACTTGAAATTTTTCCAAGGTGAGGGCAGCAAATGATCCAGCTTTTGCCAAAAGCCCCTTAGCAACTACATCAGCGAGCAACTGAATTTCATGTTTCAGTTCCTTCTTAGGATCGGAAACCTTAATCTTCCGTCCATCAACAGAGAGAAGGGTTTGCATCTCTTCAATATCAGATGCATTAACATCCGAAAGTTGTGCCAAACCATCAGAGGGTAAAGAAAATAAATCCCCAAGAGAGTCTTCAGAGATGGTCAGCGACTGACCATTGACAGTAGAGATAATGTTACCTTCAGAATCAATCATCCCAGTGGAGTAGAAATCCTGAAGTTCTTTGGGATAAATGTCCTGCGAGGATTTTCCTAAAAATGTTTTGAATCCAGCAGCTTCAAGTTTCTGAAACACCTTCTTGACTTCAGCATCGCCGAAGGATAAGATGGATCCAAAATTAATGGCCATAGCGTTCAGCATAAAAGCGGGAATTTGGGTTGCCATTGATAACTGATTGAGTTCCTGAAAGAAAATTGGAAGGATGAAATAGTTCTTGCTCTCAAAAGTTTGTGGATAAATGTAAGGTGAAACTGAATCGAGGCGGGTAATGGTACATATGTACGTGACCATTCAAATTCTGGACATGTGTCAGTCCGTAGAAATTTTGAAAAAGTAGAGTGTGTACGTGTGCTATAAGCGTGTGTACAATTTGAGCGGTTAAAAAAGAGTCCACGTCATAGACTGAAATTCATCATGAGTTTAGTAGACAGTCACGTCATTGATTTGGAATAAAATAGATTTAATTAGTTAACTTATATGAGAAGATTAGTGGTGTATTCAACTGATCGATCAGTTAGTAAAACTGAGTCAAGAATAATGGCCGGTGCTGGAAGCTCAAGCGTCTCTCTGTTTTCACTGCAGGCCAGAAAGGAGGCCATAGAGGACGAAGTCTTTTACTCAAGCCTTTCCTACTGGGAGGAGTTGCAGGAGTTGGAGTTCCTGTACTACTCTGGACGGGTCACCACCTTCAAACGAATGGCCCAGCTAAGATAAGTGCAGGAACACTTAAATGTTCCTGCAGGGGTGGACGTCTTCAAGGATGGTCATCTCTATCAACTCTTTCTTCGGAAGGAGCTGGAGATCCTCCACCGCATCGCTTCCTCCCACAGTTTCTGCAAAACCTCTTCTTCAGCACTAGCTGCTTGGTTGAGTATGTGGATAGCTGATGTGAAGGAAAAATATGAAAATGTAACCCGCTCCCATTAATAAAATGTTTATTTTGTTTTATCGTCGTTTTCCTTTATTCCTGCTTGCAATGATCTGTATGAGATACAAACACAAGAACTACTGAAACGCTAACTGACATCAGTTAAAAATTCATATGAATAAGCAATTCATTTAAGTAATCAGTAAGAAGACAGTAAGGCTAACATATGAATTACAAGCAATAATAATTAATTAGGATAAATCAATTAATCCAAGTATATTGCGAAAATGAGAAAACTTAGTCTCAGCCAGTGGTTTGGTGAAGATGTCAGCTGCTTGTTGTTCAGTTGATACGTATTCCAATCTGATGTTCTTCTTTAGAGCATGATCTCTGATGAAGTGATGTCTAACATCTATGTGCTTAGTCCTGGAATGAAGAACTGGATTATACGTAATAGCAATTGTACTCGTGTTGTCACAGAATATTGGCGATTCCTTTGCTTCAACACCATAATCTTTCAGTTGTTGCTGAATCCAGAGCAGTTGGGCACAGCAGCTTCCAGCAGCAAGATATTCTGCTTCAGTTGTGGAAGTTGCTATAGATGTTTGCTTCTTACTGAACCAAGAAATCAGTCTGTCTCCTAGAAACTGACATGATCCACTTGTACTTTTTCGATCAAGCTTACATCCTGCATAGTCTGCATCTGAATAGCCAACTAAATTGAAGGATGAATCTTTAGAGTACCATAAACCAACATTTTGCGTGCCTTTAAGATATTTCAAGATACGTTTGGCAGCAGAAAAATGTGATTGTTTAGGATTAGCTTGAAATCTTGCACACATACATACAGCAAACACAATATCAGGACGACTAGCAGTTAGGTACAGTAATGAACCTATTAAACCTCAGTAAAGCGTCGTCTCAACTGACATTCCCCCTTGATCAGTGTCTAATTTAGCTGATGAGCTCATAGGGGTGCTTGCAGCTGAACATGATTCCATGCCAAATTTCTTCAGCAATTCCTTTGTGTATTTAGTTTGACTGATAAAAGTTCCTGAATCCAGTCGTTTCACTTGTAGACCAAGGAAGAGTGTTAGTTCACCCATCATGCTCATCTCGAATTTCTCTTGCATTAACTTGGAAAACTTCTCGCATAATTTGGGTTTAGTTGACCCAAAAATAATATCATCAACATAGATTTGAACAAGTAAGATATGATCATTCTTGGAAAATTTGAACAATGTCTTATCAACTGATCCAACAGAAAAGTCATGATCAGTTAGAAATTTTGAAAGAGTTTCGTACCAAGCTCTTGGAGCTTGTTTAAGACCGTATAAGGCTTTGTTCAAATGATAGACATGATCAGGAAGGTGATGATTGACAAAACCTGGGGGTTGTTCAACGTAGACTTCTTCCTGTAACTGACCGTTCAGAAATGCACTTTTTACGTCCATTTGGTAGACTTTGAAGTTTTTGAATAAGGCATAGGCTAGGAATATTCTGATTGCCTCCAGTCTTGCAACTGGTGCATAAGTCTCATCGTAATCAATTCCTTCTTCCTGCCTATATCCTTGTGCTACCAACCTTGCTTTATTGCGCACAACTGATCCATCTTCGTTTAGTTTGTTCCTATACACCCACTTTGTACCTATCACAGTTTTTGAGAGTGGTCTTGGAACTAAGTTCCAGACATTGTTATGGATAAACTGATTTAGCTCTTCTTGCATTGCATTTATCCAGTTAGGATCGGCAAGAGCTTCATCAGTTTTCTTTGGCTCCAGTTGAGACACAAAAGCTGAATGTATAAATAAGTTAAGCATTTGATTTCTTGTTCTTACCGGATCAGATGGATTACCTATTACTAATTCTGGAGGATGTGATTTCTTCCATCTAAGTTCAGCATATGTTTCTTCTGTATTAGCAATTTCCTCAGTAGGCAACTGTATGTTTTCAGTTTCAGTTGGAACTAATTCAGTTGGAAACTGATTCTCATTAGTATGCTCCATTAACTGATTGTCAAGATTTGCTTCCAATTCAGCTGATTGATCCAATATGTCAGGTTCAGGTGTTTGGAGGTTGTTTTGATTAAGATGGATATCTTCTTCATCATCATCATCGTCCAAGCTTATATCTGTAAATCTATCAGCTAGCTCAACTGTATCAGTTGGCTTAGAAGTTAGTGTAGACTCATCAAACACAACATGAATAGATTCTTCAACATTCAAAGTATTTTTGTTGAAGACTCTATAGGCTTTACTTACTGAAGAATAACCAAGAAATATTCCTTCTGCATATTTAGCGTCAAAGGCTGTTAAATGGGTTTTACCATTGACAAGTATAAAACATCTGCAGCCGAATATTTTTAAGTAAGAAACCACACTTTTTCTTCCATGCCAGATCTCATAAGGTGTTTCATATGATTCTTATTAATCATTGATCTGTTTTGAGTATAACATGCAGTGTTCACTGCCTCTGCCCAAAACCTTTGAGAGATAGAGGAATCAGCAAGCATTGTTCTAGCAGCCTCTTTGAGGGTCCGATTTCTCCTTTCAGCTACACCATTTTGCTGAGGAGTTCTGGCTGCTGAGAGCTCATGCTTGATTCCGGTATTCTCTAAATAGTTTGAAAGAATTTGATTGATAAATTCAGTTCCTCGATCGGACCTGATTCTATCAATCCCAACTGATTTTTCATTTAATAATCTTTTGAAAAGCTTAATCAGTTGAGCAGCAGTTTGGTCTTTGGACTTGAGAAATATAACCCAAGTGAATCTTGAAAAATCGTCTACAACCACCAATGTGTATTTCATTCTCCCTAAGCTCATGACTGGTATAGGACCAAATAGATCCATATGTAACAGTTCTAAGCATCGGGAAGAAGATTTACGACCCTTGTTCTTAAAAGAGGATTTGATTTGTTTACCAAACTGACATGCTGAGCAAATTTTGTCTTTGATAAAATCCATTTTGGGCAATCCAGTAACAAGATCGTGGTTACTCAAATATGCAATAGATTTGAAATTTAGGTGGTTCAATCTCTTATGCCACAACCAGTTTTTAGAAGATTTTGAGGCAAAACATACTGGTGCATAAAGTTGATCATTCCAACTGACTTTGTAAGTGTTTCCACACCTTTTGCTAGTTAGGATGATCTCTTCAGTTGAATTTTTGACTGAACAAGAATGTTTGTCAAACTGAACTGAGAATCCATTATCGCATAACTGACTAATACTGATCAGATTATACTTGAGATTCTCAACTAATAAAACATCATTAATTGTGAAATTACCATGGATAAGCTTACCCTTACCCACAGTTTTACCTTTAGAGTTATCTCCAAAACTGATGTTTGGTCCAGTGTACTTAGTCAGTTGAGATAATAAATTTGAATCTCCAGTCATGTGGCGTGAATATCAACTGTCCAAATACCATACAGATCCAATGCTTGTACCTATTACCTGCAATCAAACACAAGATAAGATTGTGGTACCCTTTTTCTATTTGGGTCCAAAGTTGATTAGTCCTTCAGGAATCCAAACTTGGATCAGTCTAACTGACTGTCCAGTTGCTGTATTCCAAATTGTCTTTCCCGGCCTGTGTGTGTGTGTGAAGTATGATATGTAGAAGATACAGCATGTGATTTGCCCTTTTTCGACTGATTATTCAGCCAGTATCTTTTCTGAACTGGCCTGCTGTTATAGTAATTTGAATAGCCACTTGAATGGTTTTTGTTGAAAAATTTTGGTTGCTGACTTCGTGAGTCAGTCACAACTCTTGGACTATAACCAATACCACATCTTTTGCCCTTGCTCATATTATGAGTCGGCTGTTCAATCAGTTTACTCGGCTCAACTTGTTCTTGTACCATAACTGATTTGACAAAGTGAATATATTTCCCTTTGTCCGTATTCAGTTTTGGTTGAATATCTTTGGAAGGTATTTCATCCTGGTTACTGAACCCTAAGCCAGTTTTATCAGTAAATGATTTCTGAGAGTTCTGTATATCAGTCAATGCAACGGATGATTTATTCCAAGCCTGAATGAGCTCAGTTTGCTTTGTATTTTCATGCATTAACTTTTGAATCATTAATTGATTCTTGCTCCTTTCAGTATTGAGTTCGGCAATCTCCCTTTTAGACCCAACATTTCGACTGATACATCAGTTGTTGTCTTATTGTCAGAGGGATCAGTTTGCTCTACTCTGGCCTTTTCGAATGATAAGGCAAGCTTTTGATATTCACTAACCATGTCATGAAGAGTCGAAATAAGTTCTTCTCTTGTGAAATCAGTTGAACTGAAGTCAAATACCTGTTGGCTGCTTGATTGAATTTCTGTGTCATCAGCCATCAACCACTTCACTTCTTCCTCATCTTCACTAGAGCTACAAGAGGTTTCTGGTTCTGACTCTTCGCTGTCAGTCTCTGCCCATTTGGCTTTGTTATCCTCAGCTAGGAGTACTTCTTGCTTCTTTCTGTAAGGCTTCTTATCGTCCTTAGATCTCCTCTTATGCTCATACACTTTCTTCTTTCTTTCAGTCGAAGCTTGACTATCCTTTTTAGGCTTGGGACAGTCAGCAATAAAATGACCGGGTTTGCCACAGTTGTAGCATGCATTGGACTCTTCTCTGGGATTGTTTCTTTGGTACTGCTTCTGAAAATTCCCTTGATTCTTTCTCATGAATCTCTCGAATTTCCTGATGAACAATGACATGGCGTCATTGCTTAATTGATCTGCGACTTTCTCAACTGAACCAGTTGGTTCTGATCTTACAGCAGCTAAGGCAGTAGTTGCTGCTGGGGTAGATGGTTCTCCTTCTCGAGTTTGCAGTTCAAACTCATATGCTTTTAAGTAAGCAAACAAGTCATGGAGTTCAACTTTGTTCAGATTCTTAGACTCCCTCATAGCCATGGTTTTCACATCCCATTCTTTGGGAAGACCTCTGATAACTTTCAATGCTACTTCTTTATTGGTATACACCTTTCCAAGTGCATTCAGTTTATTGATGATGCAGCTGGTTCTCTCATCATATTCATGCATCGTTTCTCCAATTTTCATTCTGATGTTATCGAACTTTTGTACAACAACAGATAGCTTGTTTTCTTTGGTTTGTTCATTGCCTTCGCAAAGCTGGATTAATTTCTCCCAAATCTCTTTGGCTGTTTTGCACATCTTGATTTTACTGAACGTCACTTTGTCCAGTGTTTTGTACAATATGTCTTTTGCTACATTATCCAAATTAGCTTTTCTCTTGTCTTCAGCAGTCCATTCATCTCTGGGCTTTTCAATACGGTGAGGTGCCCCATATGTGATTGCAACTACTGTGTTGGCTTTCAAAATCTTCATGGGTCCGTCAGTTATAACTTACCACATGTCATCATCCTGTGCAGCTAGATGAGCCTACATCCTGATCTTCCAATCGTCAAAATCTTCTCTGGAGAACATGGGGATCTTGTTGAATGAAGACATAGTGAGCAATTTGAGTATAGATATTCTTTTGAAGGATATGACTTGCTCTGATACCACTTGAAAGGATCGGTGAATCGGGTGAAGAGTGTTTAGAAGGGGGGGGTTGAATAAACACTGCTCGATAAAAATAATTCTTCGACAAACTGATTTCAGTTTGTACTACAAACTGAATCTAAAATATTCTTTCGGTCAACAACAATCAGTTAAACTGAATAAACAGTTGCGGAAAACTAACTGACTGAAAGATAGAGTATCTAACTGAAAATAATAACTGAAGGTAATAACAACACAATTTGTTTCTGGATGTTCGGAGACTTGAATAACTCCTACGTCACCCCTTCTATCATGCAGATAGGATTTTCACTAAAAGACTTTGATCAAATACAAATCAGTGTACTGGCCCACTTCAGTTTGGACTTATCACTTCGCCAATGCTGAAACTCTTAGCATAAAACACTTTTACAGATCGTAACTGATCTTAGCACAATTTAGAAATTCTATCAATCTATTACAAGGTGCTATGAAAGCTCAAGAGCGTAGTCTAGAATACTACTGATAAAACTGATAAGCGTGAGCTTGATTTCTTAGTGTGAGCGGATATTTTTGCAGCGTAACAGCAAGTAAAATAACTGAGAATGCGATGTTGCTTCAGCTGCTGCCTTCGACTATTTATAGGCTTCCCTCTCAACGGTAACATTAAAGATATTTGAATATTCTAACCGTTGATTGCCACGTCGATATATCCCGACAATAGTACACTGTTCATTTCTGAAATGCGGCGAGCCACTACCAGTTGCAAATGGCTGTACTATATGTCGGTTGTCGCTTTCAACTGATGACGTGTACCGCTGAGAGATCAGCTAGTAAAGATCAGTTGATGATGAAATATACTTTAGTTGAAGTGATCAGTTGACTGATGACGTGTTCAGTTACGTCGATCAGTTAGTCCAATTCAGTTGCTAGAATCAGTTGGTCAATCTTTTGTCAAACGCCGGAATTTCGTTTCCAACACTCTAGTAGGGTGGTTATCCTCATTCATTCCTCTCCTCGGTTCGACGAGTTCCTGAGGAACACCTTGACCTCGACCTTCATCTCTCTGCTCCCCAACCCTCTTATTTATCCATGGAGGGCCTGGACCACGCCTCGGGGACGTGCGAGACCTCGGTCGACTCTCGGATGCAGATCCTTCTCGTCTGTCCCGCGAAGGCAGCCTAGCACTGCTCTTAGCCCTTCGCGACTTCTCCCACCTTTCCTCGGGCTCCCTCACCTCCATCACCTCGTCACGACTCCTATTCAGAGGAACATGCGATGAGAATTGTCTTTTGTCCCTAGCCTTATCATCATCTCTCTCGCCCGCGCCTCTCTTCCTACTTCCTCTTTCCTCTCCCTCAACTCTACTTCCCCCAGGTCGCTGCTCCATCCTCTTATGCCGCTGGGCATCTTCGAGATTTACATATTTTTCCGCCCGAGATAACAGCTCATCATAACTTGATGGAGGTTTCTTTACTAATGATTTAAAGAACTCTCCTCCTCTAAGTCCCTGGGTAAAGGCACTTATCATGATGTCAGGAGTGACCGCTGGTATCTCCAGCGCTGCGTTGTTGAAACGCTGGACAAATTCTCGCAAAGTTTCAGCCTCTTGTTGTTTCATCACAAACAGGCTCAAATATTTCTTTTGGTGCCTCTTGCTGCTGGCAAATCTATGCAAGAAAGCTGTAGCAAAATCCCCAAAAGACTGTATGGAGTTGTGTTGCAGGGTATTAAACAATTGCTGGGCTGACCTCACCAACGTGCCCAAAAACACCCTGCACCTGACCCCATCTGAATATTGATGCAACAAAGCCGCATTCTCAAATCTCCCCAAGTGTTCTTCGGGGTCGGTATGTCCATCGTACTCTCCCACATTCGACTGTCGAAAATTTGGAGGAAGCCCTTCTTCTAAAATAGCTAGTAAAAAAGGACTTCCTCTCTCGGGTGCCGGTGCTCTGCTTCCCAACTGTTGCCTCAACATCCGTATTTCCTTCCACATCTCTCCTATCTCACTAATCTCCCCACTTTGGTGGTGATGTGTCTCTTCAACCCCGCTCTGGTGGCCCTCCTCATCTTCCTCTCGCTCCCGGCGAGTGGCCTGCTCTTCACCCAAAATAGACTCTCGGTTCTTTTTCATGGCCTAGTCCACAGTTCGGGTGATAAATTGTCCCAGCTGTTCCAGGGTTGAGTTCCCCACATTCTCATTGGGACGGGTTTGCTCAATCCTCGTCTCGTGAATGGGCTGCTCGGTTCTCGTCTCTTGACGAGGTTGTTCCTGTCTCGTCTCAAGATGCGGCTGTTCCTGTATTGTCTCAGCATGAGATGGTACGGGTCCCCTCCGAGAACGGGGTGATGCTGAGGTAGCTCTCCCACTCCCTCTCTTCCCTACCATATCTACGTCTCAACTCAAACTTCCCACATACGGCGCCAAGTGATACTCACGGGAAATTTAGGGTCCGATTCCAGCAAGTGTCACTAGTCTAGACGCAGGTTTTGAAATTACCCTGAGGCTGAAATCACAAATAAGACCGTTAGGAGGGGGCCAGGAGGGTGTCCTGCGTAGCCCCTTTGACGCTCAAGTCAGAGACTGAGGATATATGGGGGGAGCAGCTAAGGGTGCTGCTGAGAACATTATTGAATTATTAATCATACGCTCAAACCTGGTATTTATAGGAGAATACCTGGGCTTGTCATAGGTCATTCACCTGCGGGCCTTATATATGGGTCATGAGTTTGGATCGGATCTTGATGGGTTCATCTCTAGGGTATCACCGTCTAACACAAGTTTTTGTCTATAACAAAAGGCAGGCTGTGAGCACCCGTAAATTACAGGTGGAAAATGTTTAATATGTGGCCGTCTACTATATATTCGAAAAGAATCCGATCAATTTTCTTATTTTAAATTAAAAATTATATTTAAACTTTTTTAAAAAATTTGAATGGGGCATAAGGTGACATATATTCTTATAATGCTATACAGATTATATCAGATTGTTATACATTCATAAATATTTTCAAATTACTATATTTTTATTTTTTCTGTTTATATTATTTTAAGAAAAAACAAGCCAGACAATTGTAGGGCACACGAATGAAAGTCGATAATTACTTTAGCATACGTCGCGATTGTCCCACTTCCCTAAAACCAGCTGTCCGTACAAATTCATACGTGGTATCGAATTAGAGAATCCACGTACTTAATAGTGTGTACAAGCTACCGGAAAATTTCGTCATTTATAAAATAAATAAATAATAAAATAATAGTTATATATGCATTGAACATGACAGCGATATTAATATGATAGAGGTAAAGATGACAGATCATACTGTTAGTTAGCCAACAACCTCCTATTCATAGCAATGACTCGACTCAAGATCTCTCGGGCCTACGCAGAGTTTTTTAGCGTAGGCGATACAGCTAATCTGATAGGTGAGATCATTAGATTACAAGCTCGATCTTAATAACTTACGATTTACTACATCAGTCCGAGGTTATTGAACATTCATCAAACTCAAACTCAATCTCAATATGTCATATGTTCAAAGTTAATATACAGGTTCAACATGTTAAACCAACAAAATATATATCCATATATATTTACCTTTTGAGAATGAAAAGATTTTATATTTAAGTACTTTACACGTAAGTGTTACGTGCTTATATCTAAATGATATGTTCTTTGATATTTTTTTTTCCCTTTTTTTTAGTATAAATGATATTATTATCTAAATATTTTAAAATATATATAACGATAAATAAATGTGATTAATTATTTTAACATATTACAAAAATTTGTAAGAGACGGTTTTACAGGTCGTATTTTGTGAGACGAATATCTTATTTGAGTCATCTATGAAAAAATATTAATTTTTATGTTGATAATATTACTTTTTATTGTGAATATCGGTATGGTTGACCCGTCTCAGATAAAGATTCGTGAAACCGTCTCATAAGAGACTTACTCTTAACATATTGTTAAAAAATTTAACATCTTTTCTTTTAACTATTAAATTTATAACAAAAATTAGATTAAAAGCAAGTTTGAATTCAAGTATTTCTTATAATAAAGTGAACATGATAGTTAACCGGCCAGTATCAGATAAAGATTCGTGAAACCGTCTCATAAGAGACTTACTCTTAACATATTGTTAAAAAATTTAACATCTTTTCTTTTAACTATTAAATTTATAACAAAAATTAGATTAAAAGCAAGTTTGAATTCAAGTATTTCTTATAATAAAGTGAACATGATAGTTAACCGGCCAGTATCATTGTCGACACTTGAATATGTTTGATGAAATTCTTCTCAGTAACTGATAAATTATAAATATGTAAATAATTACCTATAAAACTACCAAAAAAATTTATGTATTATAATATAGTGTCTTTAAATAACAGAATCCATACGATTTAGCGAAGCCTGCATGATCTAGGCGCGAGACAAGGCATGTTTCAGACAAGCAAAGAATACACATTACATCTCATATTAAGTCCTGATTCATGCATGTCTCTAGAGCCTTCAACAACTCACGTTGAAGCACGAGCCTCATTCAAAGGTTGCGAAAAAGACTATCAATCAGTGGTTACACTGTATGAAGTAATGGGTGTTGTAACGATTTTCAACATCGAATTACGATTCATTTGTATTAAAGTATAATCAAGATCTTTATCTATGTTTGATAACATGGATATACAGATAAAGAAATAACAAACTATGAAATAATGAATTATATTAAAATAAAGATTGTCTATTTCAACTGAGTCAATAAATCCCTATCCAACAGTTGGCTTGCAGAGCATCTACTCTAACAGTAATGGGTGATGTTCGATGACGTGCAAGACTTTCAGTTTCAACATTAATATGTAATAAAATAGAATATGAAAAAGACTATCAATCCATGGTTCAGAGAATGTGTGAAAATCTGATGGCTCATGAACAATAAAATTCACGAGTGTGAGTGCAACTTGCTGTAAAACTTGATGGCTTAGCACAAGTAAAGTAGAGAAAACGGAGAAACTTAGCACAAAGCAATAAGATAAACACGTGATCAAATGGCGAGTAAGTTTGGTTTATTCACGCGAAGAAACAGATGTAGTCTCACATATGAGAGCAGAGACAAAGCAAACTTGCTAAAGATCAGTAAAACATAACCAAAACAACACCATAATCCTCGACAACAACACAAGTGTTTCCCACTTGCTCGACTCGACTTAGTTTAATGAGAAGATATCTTAGGATTGAGAGATTTATTGAACCATGCCCTCCAACTTCCAGCCGCTTTCCGAGTCATCGGAGAAGACTTCTCCCCACCAAAGGCATTCCCAGTTTCCGGCTTCTTGCAAAGCATGAAATTGCGGACACCAAGCGAACCAATCATCTCCCATGGATTCAGAGCTACAAGCAAACAACAAATTTCAATGACCAAACTCATTATAATTTACAAAACAAGTCCTAAACAAACTAAGTGAATAACCACAATATCAAAAGACAGACAATACAAATTAGAAATCTTTCAGCAAACAGCTATAGTAGGGTTGTTCATGATTAGTACACTACATTGGAAATTTCACCATAAAACACAACAATTCAACGAACGAACAAACACGAACACGAAATTTACTACCTTCTGTTCCAGTAATAGGGCAGTAAAGTATAAAATTATTGAAATTGGAACCAAGAACAGGGAGCCTGCCCTCTCGAGCATACGATTTAAGCGCAGTATCAATAACATCAGCAACAAGATCATCCTCATTCGCAACAAATCGAATCGGGCCGGAGCTCCCGTGCACCGTGACGCTAATCAAGAACCTGTTTCCCTTCAAGGGCTGGTTCTTCTTTGGCTTACAAATCAACATTCTTTATTAAAAAATTCTTAAATATTCTTCCCAGCAATATATTCTACAAGACCTAAGAAAAAGAAAAAGGGGTTCTCAAGATCGAATCGATATTGGGACACAATGAATTCGCGTTCTTGATTCACGGGTCGAGGCCGAGGCAGCGGTAGTACCAGCCTTCCATGCACGATCCAAAGCAGAAGAGATCGGCGGCGGATATCAAAGCCCCTCTTCTTGAGGAAGCGGGGTTGATCATCAATTGTGCGCTCGAGATTTCCACCATTCACAACGGGGAATTGGGATTGCGAAAAGGGGACGAAAGGTATAAAGAACAAGAGGAATTTCGGTATTTAGGAAAAGGGGGAAATTGGATTACGATCGAAGCAGATGGGTCGGTGACTCGGAATTTATTGCCGATGCAGCACAATTTTGCGATCTTTGCTGTATATATATACAGACACACGCATGTATATGATTACTGTTTTCTTTTCTTTTCTTTTTTCTTTTCCTTTTTTTAATAAAATTTTATATCGGTAAAAAAAATTATTTTGTTTGACCGAAATATCCTTGACATTATTATTTTTTAATTTAAAAATATAATTAGATTACTTTGTTTGTTGAGCCATGTACATTAGCATACATTTATTGTCATTATTGTATTTTTTTAAAAAAAAAGTTATGTGAGAACCATTAAAACCTAGTGTTTCAATTGTTATACTACTATGTTATTTAAAATATTTGAATTAAAATATCAAGACTGTCTTACTTTCGATGAAAATATAACATTTTCATTCAAATTGATTATCCTCCTAAGCAAGTAATATTTAAACAATAATAATAATTATAATTAATAGATTAAAGATTTTTTTTATTTGAATGTAATTAATCATGAGTGCGTCTCATGTGAAACCTTCTCAATGATCTTATTCTTCGAGACGGGTCAATCCTACTCATATTCACAATAAAAAGTAATACTCTTAGCATAAAAAATAATATTTTTTCATAGATGACCCAAATAAAATATATGTCTCACAAATACGGCCCGTTAATCGTCTCATTTTTGTCATTAATCATTCGATTTTATTAAAAATTATCGAAGATGATAATAATATAATTTAAATATTATAAATTATATAATAGTCAAAACCCCACATTTTTTTCATTTTCAAATCAAAGAATATTTACATACAGCATTTGTCAAATGAATTGACTAAGGACTTTGACAACATTGCACGTTTTTCCAACTTATTGCTTTATATTTGATTATTTATTCAATATTGGTAAGCTTTATTTGAATGATTGCCACCCTGTTTTGTATGTTTAGTGAGAAAACCTTATGGCTATGAAAATGATTTTAACATAAAATTGAATATTTTCTTTTATTTTTCCTTTGAAAGAGAGTATATTCTAATTTTAGACGGTAATTTAGGACTATATGATAATATTATATTTTTATACGTAATTTGTTTAACAAATATTTCTACTCCCGGCACATTATTCGTCCCAATTGATCTCTGAAGTAAAAAAAAAATTTATATATAAAATTTGTATTTTATCCATATGACTATTTTTTATTTTTTTGAAGTGTAAAATTGATTCAATTTTATGAAATTATATTGTATAAAAAGTACAAGTTGTGACAAAACATGGAAATAAGTTACTTCAATAAATTAGGTGGATCAAAGTCGACTCGAAGTCGGGTATTTTATGCTAAAAATAATAATTTTTTCATTAATATGGTAAATTTTGATATCTTTGGGAAATTGGAAGTATCATGAAAAGATCATTGATGTTGGGTGAATTATTAAACCAGATCAATACGACGAGTACATATGTTTTTTTTTCCAAATGTATTGCTTGGGACTGCCATTAAAAACTTCAATTCTCTTATATCCGGGACGTATTTACAAAAGAATTCATGGGTGGACTTCCAGATTTTCTCTATGGCATGTCGTTGTTAGAGTAGATATCTTGTAAGTCCACAATTGACTAGAGAATTTATCGACTCAGTTGTAATTAACAGTCTTTATTGTAATATAATTTACATTTCATGATTTCATTTTACTTTATCTGTATACTCATACAGTCAGTATAGATAACACCATTGATTATGCTTTAATACAAAATAATCGTAATTTAATCTTGAAACTTATTTGTAAACACTGTATATTCTAAATTCGTTCATAGTCGATTCAGTCTCCTAAAAATAAGGATAAAGGTTGCTTGAGCCTTAGACTAGAATCTGTGATGTATACCATGTTTTATGGTAAGGGTATAGAGATATTCAGTCATACAGATAGGTAATCATATGATGATTGTATCGAACAACCCTATATCGAACTTTTCAAATGGTTATTATTCATTGAGAGGAAAATTCTGTTATTTTATATTATTAATCCTTATTGTTGGGGATTGATGAAGAGTTTATGAGGGGGGTGAATAAACTATTTTCTTTACTGATAGATTTTGCAAAGGGTGCTAAAATCCTGTTAGAGATTTTAGCTATTCTTGTTCAAGATTACGTCTAGCAGATCACAATAATAAATGTGGAAACAATCCAATGGAGTAGGGTGAAAACAGTAATAACAGTAGGCAGTAGAACAGTGGTTGTTTCTGGAAGTTCGAAGATAAAATCTTCTACGTCTCCCTTTCTTCTGTTTCCAGAAGGTATCACTAAAAGACTTTGGATTTTACAGTACAACAATTGTATACACCCACTTCAGCAGGACTTATCTTTTGCCTACTGAAACTCTTAGTAACTCAATACAATATGATTCAATATAACAAGGTTCTGGAAAAGAGTCTTTTCCAGTTTACAAACTCTTCTTCAAAAGAATATCGTAAGGGGTTTTACTTAGAAGATATGAAGAAACAGCAGTACAAAATGATCTCCAAAGATCAGATATAAGATGTTAAGCGTGTACTGCTTTTATGCAAGTTGAGCTTGGAAGATAATGATTTGTTTGCTGATGCTCAATGTAACGTTGGATAGATAATAAAAATAATCAGCGTTGTTCTTCAAATGGGTTTGATCTATATATAGATAATTTGAATTCAACGTCTATAATCAAAACGGCTTCTTTGACTTCTGATGAAATCAGCTTTATTACCTGAAAAGGGTCCTGCAGAAAAGCTTCAGAACAATCAGTCTTGTTTCATACCAAAACTGGTAAGATGTAATAAATAACTTCGTACAGCATTAATGGTGCAATTAATACTAGTACTGATAAAGTAACGGTAACATTTAAGACTTGTTCCGTTAGCATAGAAGACGTTAAGTTACTCTTGTTTAGACTGAGTTTTGCTTTTGGTCTCCTAACTTTTGAAGACGACTGCTTTTATATTCCCTAATAATTTTAACTAACAACCTGCTGGTTTTGGTTCTTATCGCAACAATTAATTTAAGTCTAACAATTTCCCCCTTTATGATGATGCCAAAACCTGGACGTTAGCAGTGATAGATAATGGCAATATAAAACAAAAATATATTAAAAAATAAAAGTTTTAGTCATCAGTGCCAATGTCCCTGAAAATAATTTCATCATTCTGAGCATCAGCACTTTTATCTCTTATGGGAGAGGATTCTGCCATGTCACCAGTTCTTCTTTCTTCTGCTTGTCTTGTTTCTGGTTCTGCTTCTTCCCCTTTTTTGGCATCAACGGGCATAACTCGAGCAATTAAATCGTTCATATGTTCAGAGAGATTCGTAATTCCATTTTTTAGCATCTCCAGATATGGTGCCTGATGAGATACTCGTTCATTTAGAGCATTGAGAGATTGAGATTGAGACTCAATCTTGGCATCCATAGATTCCATTGTGGTGGAGACTGAACGAATAAAATCATCATGGTCGGTGAGTCATTGGAGTATGTCAGTTTGGCCGAGCATGATGGCACCTTGGCTTCTGGAAACAGCCTGTCTAAAAAAAGTGGTCTCAGCATGCATTTTGCTAACAGATTTCGCTGTTCGAAATATTTCTTTAGATATACGGTCTCGGAAGAACGTTGAGCCACTCACTTCTGCGGCATGTTCATGAGATATATGTTTTAGTATCTCTGAGAGATTGTTGAGATTTCTTTTCAGAGTTTCTATCTCAAATTCCATATTAAAGAATTCTGGTTCCGGAGATGGTGTTCTGGTGAGCATACGCTGCTTGATTTCAGCAACATGAGCAGCTGAGTCAGAGAGACACACAACCAATGCAGTAGAGGTTGCAAGCTTTGGTGGAGCAGTAGGAGGGATCGCATCCGGTAGAGCAATAGAAGGACCAGGTTCAGCAGAGCTTTCTTCTGGATCAGTAGAGAAGGGAGGTGCTGCAGTAGTTTCCTCAGCAGCAGATGGTGTAGTAGAAGTTTCTTCAAAAACATTAATTTGTTCAGGAGCTACATACTCGTCTTGGTGAACAACTTCAGTGGTCTCCGGTGGTTGCTCCAAAGGGATGAGTTCAGATGACCTATCCAATAAAGATGTCATTTTTGCTTGATGTTCAGCAGAAAATTTCTCAAGATTTGGCAATGGGTTATCATCTGATGCTTCCATGGGTTGAGGTTCAGGTGAAGCTTCTGAGAGTACAACATCCTAAGTTGATTTTAGTATAGCAGTAGGAACAATGGATTGAATGTCTTCATCCACCGAGGCCAGCTCTTGAGAAGATAAAAAAAACGATTATCGAGTAGGCAGTTCTGGTGATGCAGGAGTACTAGAGACTGTTGTTTTTAAAGGAGCTGTGGTCCTTTCCTCAACTGGCTGTATCTTCAAAAGTTCAGGAACCGTGCCTAACCTGTATGAAAGAGGCTTAGCAAAAGCCTGCTCTTGAGCTTGAATCTGCTCAATCAAAAAATTCATCTGGTCAGTCATAAGTTTGATAACATCCTGATCATGAGGAGCAGTAGGACTCATTGGATCAAAATTAGACTTTAGAGTCTTCAACACAGAGTCCATCTCCTAATGCTTCAATTGATCAAGGATGTAGTTTCTGCGATTCATTGCTTCAATGACATAAACTTTCTTCTCATGCTTCACCATTTGTGCAAATACGTCTTCAGTACATAAGTAAGTGAGAGGGTGAAAAGCTCTCATCTTCAGCCATTCATCAAAAAACAACATATTTTCCTTGGCAGATTTTTCAATTTCCTCAAGGTGGAGCTCAATGCCAGATTGTACTGCATTTTTGGTGCGTTGAGCTTGGGGCTCTTTAAACAACTTCCCTTTTTTCCTTTTCCTGAAGGAATAGGCAGCACAGACCGAGTACTAGAGGATCCGGCTAATGAATCTCGAAAGACAACTCCAGTAGCAGGTCTGAGAGTAGACACTGAAGTTGATGTTGATTTAACAATAACCGCTGCTGGTGTGATGATGGAGGAGGCAGCAGTTGGTTGTGAAAAAGTAGGAGCAACTGTAGATTGAGAAAGAGTTATTACTAGTTCCGAAACTGACTTGGGTTTGGATGGGGTGGCTTCTGGAAATACTTGTCTCAACGGGATAATATCCAAATCAGCAATGGCTGTTGTTTTCTTGATGCAGATGGTAGTTCTGGGCTTCTTTTTTCTCAGAGTTGCTTCTGGAAGAGAAGCTTGAGTAGGTGTAGCTGATTCTTCAGATACTGTCTTATCTGAATCAGTCAAAACAATTGCTCTCTTCTTTTTGATTTTCTTCTGAGGAGCTTGGCCCTCGGCTTGAGCATCCCCAATCTCCTTTTTCATCGAAACAAATTCAGCCACAGTTAGCTTAGGCCGTAGAGCAAGCACGTTATCAGCATCAGCCATAGTCACAAAAGAAGCATCTTGTTCAGTGGTGAATGGAAAACCAGCATCCTTCAACATTTGACTAATTTGAACAGCAAAACCAGTACTCTTCCGCGAAATCATTTCTCTCATGATTTTGAAAAGAAACCAACTCCAATCTACCTTAATATCAGAAGTGATTGCTACCATCACCTGAACCTTCTACTTGGTTAAACGTTCAAAAGTACCGGCTTTGACAAGAAGTGCTTTCGCCAAAATATCAGCAAGTACTTGGTGCTCAATTTTCAGAAGCTTCTTGAAGCAAGAGGGAGAGAGTTCCTCTCCAGAAGCTGAGAAATTAGATAGAGCAATGGACATTTCTTCCTTCGTAAGTCCTGACAGATCAGAGGTGCCTGAGATTAGAAGAAAAAAGGTTGAACCAAGTAGTGTAGCATCAATGGAAATAGATGCGTCCCCCTGGGAGTGAATGATATTCCCATCTTGAACAGTTGCTTTGGCGAAGAATTCCAAAAGTATGGTCTTATAGATAATAGCAGGTGCTTCCAAAAACTTTCTGAGTCCTGATTTCTCAACAGCTTTGAACATCTGAACAAGTCCTTCATCCTTGATGGTAAGCACTGATGCAAAGTTGACTTGATAAGCATTGAGATTGTAAGCTCCAGCCATTTCTTCGCCTGTAATGAGATATCTTCGAAGTAGATTATGTGATGAAGAATACAAGAGAAAGCAGTAGTTAGAGAGCAAAAGTCCGGAAATTGTAAAGGTGAGAAGAAAATAAGAGGCGGTTAGTATTAAAAAATGTTCAGCCGTCATTGTAAACACAAGGACGCGTGTCAACATGTTTACGGTTGAGTATTTGAAAAGTTAAAAAGAGGGTGTCAGAGAGACACTAATAATTTCAAAATTTGAAAAGTAATAAAAGAGCGGGCTTTCCAATTGGTTACTGAAAAATAACCAGAAGAGGGTTTGTCATTTTATGATAATATCTACTGGAAGGCATAAGGTGCTGAAATATTTCCAGCACTTGGATACAAAATCGGTAGACACATTGTTTTATTGAAAAGACAAACATCCTTTCTGCATCTGACAAGGTATGAAAGTAAGAGTCTGAAAACGGTACTGTTCCCCCTAAATTATTACAACTAATAAATGCGAAGATACAAAATCTGAGGGAAGTGACAGATGATTCTTGGTATTCGATTAGTCAGATAGCCGTCTCTTCATCTTTCCAAGATTCTATATAAGTGCCTGCAAGTTTACAAACTAAGTCACATAAACTTTTATCAAATCACATCAAATGGGTAGAACAAGTTATAACGGCCCGAAAATTCATGTTTGAAAATTTGCGGAAAAATTTAAAATTTTCTCTTTAAAATAATCAAAATTTGCCTCATTCACAAAATCAACGAATAAATCAAGTTTAAATGTTCAAAATAGCAGCGGAAGAAATTATCACTTGCCAAAATAACAAGTTAAAGTATCCAACAACTGATAAAATGTTTGAGCATAAAAAAAATGACAAGTGCTATAAATGAGGTCCTCGGGTGCCACTACTGCCGACCCATGCTAGCTCACTGGTCCTCGCCCTCGGCCCCGACATCATCAGTACCTACAACAATCAAGTCTAGTGAGCCTAAAGACTCAGTATGCATATATCGTAAATAACGAGTAAATAATATAGTAAAATTTGCATGGGATAAAAATATCATGTTGCATGGAATAAAAATATCATGTCATGAGGCATAATGTGAAAATAACTTGTCATGAGCAATTATAATCAATCATAACTGAACTGAAAATCATAGTTAAAATGTTTGCTCCTTGGAGCCCTGTACTGAAATAGCATTTAATAATTTTCTGTTGAGATTATGGTCTACGCAAGTGGCCCCTGCACTGAACTGAACTGACCGGTAACTGGCGACCGGATAATACAATGCTCCCATGACCGGTTACTGGCGACTGGGTGAAGTAATGAACGTCTGATCAGACTAATGCCACAGTATACTAGGTGGTACATAGCTGAACTGACCGGTAACTAGCGACCGGATGAAATAATGCTCCCGTGATAGTGAGATGGCCACAAGCAATATCGCATAAATCTCAAAAATGAATGTTTTCTATGCACGTAATATAATTAACCAACATAATTAAATATGAACAATTTCGATCTTCTTGCATTAAAATCATGTACTTGCGATATTTAAAAATACCTATATGGCTTGATTGAAGAGTGAAAGAAGATATAAACATGCCTTGGTTTGTTTTGACAGAAAACAAACGAAATAACGACGCGGCGCGGCGTAGATGGAGTGCTCTTCACTTTCTCACTTTTTCTCTCTTGATTCTTTTAAATCAAGCATGCACCATGATTATTATAATAACGTAAAAATCGTAAACATGATGCATGAACATTTAAAAATATCATGATTTGTGCTCAGGTCGCTGCCAGGACCAAAATCTCACCCCGGGTGAAAAATGACCATTTTGCCCCTGGAAACCCAAAAATTATCGTTTTAACCTTGAACCTCTAAAATTGACCCGAAGCTTACCAAACTCATTAAAATGTCCCAAAACGTTTTTTTTAAAAGCATTTCTAGACGTAAACCCGAGCCCAATTCTCCGCTTATCTAATTCGTTTTAAAACTCGGTTCGGGATCCCGATTTTAATCCGAATCGATCCCAAAATTTACCCAAATCTTCTACAACTTTTACCATATCATAAGAACACTTAATAGACCCTAAAACACTATCATTAGGCATCGCAAACCCACGGAAAAATTCCAGAACCTACTAAAATTCTCGGTCCTCTCATATTTCAACACCTCAAGCACACCTTTATCCCAAAAACTCACACCTCAAGCAAATCCATCGTTCCATCCATGAACCCACCTACTGTAGAGCTAGAACAGACATCAAGGAACACCTTTGAACCAAGCCACCCGACCCATGCAGCCTATGCAAAAGCCATCACGCGGAGGAGCCCCAAACGCACCCCACCCGAGCTTCACTCCCTACGCGTGCCGACGGCTCTTCGGTGGTTCCAGCAGTAGTTAGCAATTCCAGGACCGTGACTCAGACCCATCAGGGTATGGTCTCAGACTGGTCCCGCATCACACCGCTCGTCCCAACCCAAGCCCGTGTAAAATGACTACCAAACCCACACAATGGGGCCTAATACCAAGGCACATCCTGATAATGGGCCCTCCTAATTAGGTTGTAATTGAAAAGTTAGAAAATTAAGATTAAGTCCTATAAGATTACACGTAGGACCATAAAACCAACCGGCCCTCGCCCGAAAAAATATTTCATGTATGGAACGATATGCAAAATAACAGGAACAAATAAAACTGCCCCGATTCGATAAAATTCACGTACTGCTAAAAATTAAAATTATGCGGGTAAAATACCCAAAAATTCTTATTTTTGAAAATTTCACTTAAAAACGCTTTAAGGTAATCTATAAACATAACTCGTGAAATAAAATAATTTTCCTAAAAATTCTCCGTCTCTGATCCTCGTTCGAACAAGAAATGCACCTAGAAACCCTAATGCATGAACTTATAAAATATCATGAATTAATTCGTATCGTGCATGAATTATGCATGAAATGCATAAAAATAATTAAACACAAATTAATGAAATAATCATGCATTTAAATGCTTTAAAACATTTAAATAAAATACCAAAGAAGTTTAATAACTTGCATGCATGCCAACTTTTTAAATTATATTTATTAACATGCTAAATTATCACTTCTTAAATAAGTCTTTATTAACTTATCTCAATACTCCATCTTCAGTCCGGCCTTCACTTATTTAACTGAAAAGGTAACAATTAAACTACTGCGTAAAATAAATAAATTTAAAGAAAAGAATATAAATACTCATGCAATAAAAAAAATAATTTTAATTTAAATACTAGAAATTATGCATGGCTTATGCGTAGTCTGGTTACGGGTTCTACAATTCTCCCCCTTAAAAGAAATTTCGTCCCTCGAAATTAAAACTCACCAAATAATTCGGGATACCGACTCCTCATCTCTGGCTCAGACTCCCATGTAGCTTCCTCCTCTGAATGGTTGAGCCATTTGACTTTGACTCGCTTGACCAACTTGTTACGAAGCTTCTTCTCCTGCCTGTCTAAGATCTGCACTGGTCTCTCCTCATAAGATAGATTCGGAGTAAGCTGCAACGGCTCGAAGTTCAGAACATGCGAAGGATTTGCCATATACTTCCTCAGCATAGAGACGTGGAACACATTGTGTACTCCGGCCAGATTCTGCGGAAGAGCAACGTGATAAGCTAGCGTCCCAACTCTGTCGAGGATCTCGAATGGTCCAATGAATCTCGGACTGAGCTTCCCTTTCTTACCGAATCGCATGACACCCTTCATAGGTACTACTTTCACATAGACATGGTCGCCAACGGCAAACTCTAAGTCTCTCCTCCTCTGATCTGCATAACTCTTTTGTCGGCTCTGAGCAGTCCTCATCCTATCACGGATCTTGACTACTACATCGGCAGCCTGCTGAATAAACTCTGGACACAACTCTGCTCTCTCTCCTACTTCATCCCAATGAACAGGAGATCTACACTTACGGCCATATAGTGCCTCATACGGAGCCATACCAATAGAAGACTGGAAACTGTTGTTATAGGTGAACTCTACTAATGGCAAGTTCGACTCCCAACTCCCAGAGAAATCCATCACACAAGCACGGAGAAGATCCTCCAATATCTGAATAACTCGCTCTGAATGCCCATCTGTCTGCGGATGGAAAGCTGTGCTAAACAGCAACTTCGTACCTATGGTCGAATGCAAACTCTTCCAAAATGAGGAAGTGAATCTGAGATCTCTGTCAGATACGATAGAAACTGGAATACCATGAAGTCGGACTATCTCTCGGATATACAACTCTGCATACTGAATCATGGTGAAAGTCTTCTTAATAGGCAATACGTGCGCTGATTTGGTAAGACGATCTACAATGACCCAGATAGCATTTGATCCTCTGATGACTTCGGCAGTCCGGTCACGAAGTCCATGGTAACATTCTCCCACTTCCACTCCGGAATGGGAAGAGGCTTGAGCAAACCTGCTGGTCTCTGATGCTCCGCCTTCACTAAATGGCAAGTCAGACACTCGGATACAAATCTTCTGATGTCTTTCTTCATCCCAGGCCACCAATACAATGACTGCAGATCTCGGTACATCTTCGTACTCTCTGGATGAATAGAGTATGGGGACATGCGGGCCTCTGATAAAATATCTGCTCGGATAGAACCACTGCTAGGAACCCACATCCTGTCTCGATATCTCACAATACCATCGCTAACTGAATACAAGACACTGCCCTTGGCCTCATCTCTCTACTTCCACTTTGCTAACTGCTCATCTGCTGACTGACCACTGCGAATACGGTCAAGGAGAGGGGACTGAAGATAGACGGAGAACTTTACCTTGAGGATATGACTCTAGATCAAACCTTTGTATCTCAAGCTGAAGAGGTCTCTGAATCGTCAAATGAGCCATCACTGCGACTTTCCTGCTCAATGCATCCGCAACTACATTAGTTTTACCCGGGTGGTAGCTAATGTCACAGTCATAATCCTTCACAAGCTCCAACCAACGCCTCTGACGCATGTTCAGCTCCTTCTGCGTAAAGAAATACTTGAGGCTCTTGTGGTTGGTAAATATCTGGCACTTCTCCCCATAAAATAATGTCTCTAGATCTTCAAAGCAAAAACAACGGCTGCCAACTCTAGATCATGGGTGGGATAATTCTTCTCATGAGTCTTCAACTGACGGGAAGCATAAGCTATCACCTTCCCATGCTGCATCAATACTGCGTCGAGACCGAGCTTCGAAGCATCCGTATACAGAACAAACTCACTGGGCCCTGACGGCATGGCCAAAACTGGTGCTGAGATAAGATCTTGCTTCAAAGTATCGAAACTCTTCTGACATTCATCGCTACACACGAATTTAGCATTCTTCTTGGTCAATGAATGTGAGTGGACGGCAAACTCCCGACCCGTCGGCCACTGTGTACTCTCGGTGTCCATGCGTCCACAAGACAGGGCTGAGCGGTCCCAAGATATAGCTTATCTCGAAAGAGATACAGCTCAACAGTAAAGGCTATCTCGAAGGAGAATACGGCTCAACATGAAATGCAACGTGCAGTAATAAACGTGACATAATAGCATGCATCATATGACATATATCAATGCACCACATAATCATGCAACACATATAAGAATGTATACTCAACCAGGATATCTCGGATAGTACTTTCGTACCTCTATCACAGTAATCCTAATCCACTGGAACCACCAGACAACAGGTCTAATCCAAGCCTATTCATCAAGTGAAAACCATCACTAAACTTATCTACCAGACTTAACTAGATAATCCTGAGATAAATACTGATAAAATTCCAAACCTTCGTCCGTCGCTAGCCCGCTGATGCCGCTAGCTCCCAACTAGAGCACAGCTCTGCTACAAGACCAGCAGCTCCCCGCTAGTGCGGCAATAGACGAGAATCACTTAATGAACTTCCGATAATATCCTGCTAGCCCAAGAAAACTGCGGATCTCTGATGTATTCTACGGCACAACCCAATCTCTGACTGCTGCAACTTTTGCTGGGTCTACCTCAATACCACTGCTAGAAACAATGTGGCCTAAGAACGCGACCTTCTCTAACCAGAATTCGCACTTACAGAACTTTGCGAATAACTTGTGCTTCTGCAAGGTCTGCAGTACTGTGGTCAGATGTCTGCTGTGATCCTCCTGATTCTTGGAGTAGATGAGAATGTCGTCTATGAATACTATCACAAACTGGTCAAGATACGGCTGAAATACGCGATTCATGAGATCCATGAAGATCGCTGGCACATTCGTCAGATCGAACGACATCACAAGGAACTCATAGTGGCCATAACGAGTCCTGAAGGCAGTCTTGGAAACATCAACATCTCTCACCCTCAACTGGTGATAACCGGAATGCAGATCTATCTTGGAGAATATCAAAGCTCCCTGCAACAGGTCAAACAAATCCTCGATCCTCGGAAGTGGGTATTTGTTCTTCACTATAACCCTTCAACTCCCGGTAGTCAATACAAAGTCTCATAGAGCCATCATTCTTCTTCACAAATAAGACTGGTGCGCCCCATGGTGAAAAACTCGGGCGAATGAACTCCTTATCAAGAAGTTCCTGAATCTGATTCTTAAGCTCTGCCATCTCTGTCGGTGCTAGTCGATACGGCGCTCTGGATATCGGAGTCGTACCTGTCATAAGCTCGATAGAAAACTCCACCTCTCTCTCAGGTGGCATACCAGAGACGTCTTCCGGAAAAACGTCTAGAAAATCTCTGACAACTGGGACATCTGAAGCTGACTGACTGGGTGCCTCGGGGACAGATATAAAAGTCGCTAAAAATGCCCGACACCCTCTATGAATGAGTTTCCTAGCCTGGACATAAGGAATAATGCACGGTAAAGGGAAGTACCTGTCCGGCTCAAATAAGAACTGCGTCAACCCCGGCGGTCGGACTAGAACAGATCTCCGCTGGAAGTCTATCAACACTCTGTTCCTTAGAAGCCAGTCCATCCCTAGGATGATGTCAAACTCTGGCATCGGCAAAACAATAAGATCCGCATAAACAAGGTTTCCATGCAGCTCAAGGTCAATGTCTTGGATCACATTGGTAGCTGCCATCTCCTCACCAGAAGGCAATACTACTGAATAGGCTACATCTAGTCCGATGGTCTTGACCTTGAGGAAATTAGCAAAGACCTCCGAAATAAATGAGTGAATGGCCCCTAAATCTATCAAGGCCTTTGTAGCGGAACCAGATATAAATATTCTCCCTGAAAGGTTGGAATACTAAGCGGAACCCAATAATCACAAGAACTAACTTATAGACTTGCAAATGCCAGAGTTCTTCTAACCTAATTCCGAAAATAAAACTGAGTAGAGCATGCAATCCTACTGCAATTCTATGTTCAAAAATCTTAACACCCAAAACATTAAATCCCAAATGTAAACTTTAAAGCTTAAAGGTTCCTGTCATAAGCATCGTATCTGGGTTCGTCTCCGTAGCATGGAGAGCAAAAACTCTGTCTTGGGTAGGCAGATTCCTCTGATGGCACTGCAGAAATAAGTGGTCTGGACTACCACACTTGTAACACTTTCCGGAGCCAAACATACACGCTCAAGGATGGCGGCGTGAGCACCTAGGGCAAACTGGGTGCTCAAAAGTCCTCGGGGCTGGGCGTCCCCGCCGCGGCTGCTGCTGCTCACCCCTGTTTCTAGGCGGCCCGTGAAAAGGCCTCTTGTTCTGTTGCTGATGCTGCTGATGAGGAGGGCGGTGTGGTACCTGGACTGTGCGCTTGCCTTGGCGGTCTCTCTCGATATCACGCTGATCCTGCTCTGCGGCCAGAGCTTTGGAGACAGCGACTTCATAAGTAGTAGGGTCAGACACCCTAACATCACGGCGCAAAATCGGCCGTAGTCTCACCAAGAAATGCATCAACTTGGCTTTAGCATCATTCACGATCAGGGGCACAAAATGACAACCCCTCTCAAACTTACGGATGAACTCCGTAACAGTCATATCTCCCTGTCTCAGGCTCATGAACTAAGTGGTCAACCTGGTGCGCACTTCCTCAGTAAAATATTTGGAGTAGAATACCTCCGTGAAGCACGCCCAACTCAGTGTAGCCAAGTTCAGGGCTACTGATGCTCCTTCCCACCATAAGTGGGCATCTCCTCCGAATAAGTAGGTGGCACATCGGACTCTGTCTGCATCTCCAAGCTCCATGAACTCGAAGATAACCTCGAGGGACTTGATCCAGCCCTCGGCAATCATGGGGTCCATCGTCCCTGAAAACTCCTTAGGACGCATCTTCATGAATCTCTCAAAGACATCCTCGAGCCCTGTCGGCCTGGTCGCCATAGCATGGTTCCCCGCAAACTGTGCGAAGAACTGAGTCATCCCATCTAGCATCTGGGCATTCATGTACGATGGAGGTGGTAAGTCTCACTCTTTCCTCTGCTCCTCCCTGTCCTCTTGGCGAGGCTCATCATTTCTAGTGCGCTCGAGAATGCGTCTAGGGGGCATACTGTTCCATACATAACCCATACGTAACCAACATGCATAATTCCATAATTTATTTAAATTTAAATACTGAACAATAAAATAAATCTGAACGTAAAACATTTCATGAAAACATGCTGTCAAATAATTCATGCTTTGAATAAAATGCGCAAATGTAAGACTTACAAACCGAAGACGTGACTTCATGAGCTTCTCGTGGTTAGTAGTAGTACAACCCTTTACAGAACCATTGCTCTGATACCAGCTATAACAGCTCGAAAACTCATGTTTGAAAATTTGCGGAAAAAATTAAAAAATTTCTCTTTAAAATAATCAAAATTTGGCTCATTCAAAAAATCAACGGATAAATCAAGTTTAAATGTTCAAAATAGCAGCGGAAGAAATTATTACTCGTCAAAATAACAAGTTAAAGTATCCAACAACTGATAAAATGTTTGAGCATAAAAAAAATGACAAGTGCTGTAAATGAGGTCCTCGAGTGCCACTACTGCCGACCCAAGCTAGCTCACTGGTCCCCGCCCTCGGCCCCGACATCATCAGTACTTACAATAATCCAGTCTAGTGAGTCTAAATACTCAGCATGCATGTATCGTAAATAACGAGTAAATAATATAGTAAAATTTGCATGGGATAAAAATATCATGTCATGAGGCATAATGTGAAAATAACTTGTCATGAGCAATTATAATATGTGCATAACTGAACTGAAAATCATAGTGAAAATGTTTGCTCCTTGGAGCCCTGTACTGAAATAGCATTTAATAATTTTCTGTTGAGATTATGGTCTACGCAAGTGGCCCCTGCACTGAACTGAACTGACCGGTAACTGGCGACCGGATAATACAATGCTCCCATGACCGGTAACTGGCGACTGGGTGAAGTAATGAACGTCTGATCAGACTAGTGCCACAGTAAACTGGGTGGTACATAACTGAACTGACCGGTAACTGGCGATCGGGTGAAATAATGCTCCCGTGATAGTGAGATGGCCACAAGCAATATCGCATAAATCTCAAAAATGAATATTTTCTATGCACGTAATAAAATTAACCAACATAATTAAATATGAACAATTTCGATCTTCTTGCATTAAAATCATGTACTAGCGATATTTAAAAATGCCTATATGGCTTGATTGAAGAGTGAAAGAAGATATAAACATGCCTTGGTTTGTTTTGACAGAAAACAAACGAAATAACGACGCGGCGCGGCGGAGACGGAGTGCTATTCACTTTCTCACTTTTTCTCTCTTGATTCCTTTAAACCAAGCATGCACCATGATTATTATAATAGCGTAAAAATCGTAAACATGATGCATGAACATTTAAAAATATCATGATTTGTGCTCAGGTCGGTGCCAGGACCAAAATCTCACCCGGGTGAAAAATGACCATTTTGCCCCTGGAAACCCAAAAATTATCGTTTTAACCCTGAACCTCTAAAATTGACCCGAAGCTTACCAAACTTCTTAAAATGTCCCAAAAAACTTTTTCTAAAAGCATTTCTAGACATAAACGCGAGCCCAATTCTCCGCTTATCTAATTCGTTTTAAAACTCTGTTCGGGGTCCCGTCTTTAATCCGAATCGATCCCAAAATTTACTCAAATCTTCTACAACTTTTATCATATCATAAGAACACTTAATAGACCCAAAAAAACTGTCATTAGTCATCCCAAACCCACGGAAAAATTCCAGAACCTACTAAAATTCTCGGTCCTCACATATTTCAACACCTCAAGCACACCTTTCTCCCAAAAACTCACACCTCAAGCAAATCCATCATTCCATCCATGAACCCACCTACTGTAGAGCTAGACCAGACATCAAGGAACACCTCTGAACCAAGCCACCCGACCCATGCTGGATGATTTTATCAGGTATCACTCGTTACCAGGATCAGAGAAAGAATTTGATGTAAAATATGATAACAAAGACGAACCACCCATATTAGAGTTAAAACCCTTTCCAGAAGAATTGAAGTATGCATTTCTGGGAGAAGATGAAACATATCCGGTGGTAATTTCTTCCAAACTAGCAAGTGATCAAGAAGGTAAATTAGTTGATATGGTTAGAAGACTTAAAAATGCAATTGGTTGTACACTAAAAGATCTCAAGGGCATTAATCCACTAATTTGCACTCACAAAATTCACTTATAAGAAAATGCCAAAACATCTCAACAACCACAAAGGAGATTAAATCCACACATGAAAGATGTTGTGAAAATTGAAGTTCTCAAACTGCTTGATGTTGGGATTATCTACCCTATTTCTGATAGTAAGTGGGTAACCCAACACAAGTAGTTCCAGAAAAATCTGGCATCACAGTGATAAAAAATGAAAAAGGTGAATTGTTAACAAGTCGAGTCCCATCTAGCTGGCGGATGTGTATTGATTATAGAAAATTAAATGACGCCACTAGAAAAGATCATTTCCATTACCATTTTTGGATCAAATTTTAGAAAGAGTAGCAGGTCATCCATACTACTGTTTTCTTGATGGATATTCAGGTTATTATCAAATTCTCATTGCACTCGAAGATCAAAATAAAACTACATTCACATGTCTTTTTGAAACATTTGCATTTAGAAGGATGCCATTTGGATTATGCAATACCCCAGCAACATTTCAAAGATGTATGCTAAGCATTTTTAGCGACATGGTTGAAAATTGTTTGGAGATTTTCATGGATGATTTAACTGTTTTTGGGAATACATTTGATAATTGTTTTGAAAATTTGGAAAAAAGTTTTAAAAAGATGCGAGGAAAAAGATATTATTTTAAATTGGGAAAATTGTCATACATGAATACTTCTGGGATTGTTTCTGGGACATGTCGTGTCATCTAATGGAATTGAAGTTGATAAAGCCAAAGTTGATGCCAATGCAAATTTACCCCCTCCAAAAACCATTAAAGAAATTCGCTCATTTTTGGGACATGCTGGATTGATTGGACTGCATTTGATTGGACTTTAAACCCATTTGTAACCTCTTAACAAAAGACACTGCATTTGATTGGACTCAAGAATGTCAAAATGCTTTTGATAAAATCATTCGACATTTAACATCAGCTCGTATCATGCAACCTCCTGATTGGTCTTTACCATTTGAAATCATGTGCGATGCGAGTGATTATGCAGTCGGTGCAGTACTGGGTCAAAGAAGAAACGGTAATGTGATATATTATGCAAGTAGAACTTTAAACAATACTCAAATGAATTACTCCACAACTAAAAAGAACTACTTGCTGTAATATTTGCATTAGATAAATTTCGTTCTTATTTGATTGGATCAACGACTATTGTGTTTACTGATCATTCTGCTATTAGATATTTGTTGACCAAACAGGATGCAAAGCCACGACTGATAAGATGGATTTTGTTGCTCCAAGAATTTGACATTGTGATCAAAGATAAAAAAAGGAACCGAGAATGTCGTGGCCGGTCATTTATCGAGACTAGTAACAGGATCATCTTGTGAAATGACACCAATTAACGATAATTTTTCTGATGAACATCTATTTTCATTTACTACTACACATTGGTTTTCTAACATAGTAAATTTTTTTGTGACAGGAAAAATGCCACAGCAATGGAGTTCCCAAGATAAAAGAAAATTTTTGAATGAGATAAAAAATTTTTATTGTGATGATCCGTATCTGTTCAAGTATTGTCCAGATCAAATTTTTCGACGTTGCAAACCTGACAATGAGGTAAGTAGTGTCATTAAATTTTGTCATTCAGAAGCATGCGGAGGACATTTTTCTTCAAAGAAAACGACTGCAAAAATTTTGCAGTGTGGATTTTATTGGCCCACTTTGTTTAAAGACACCCATGAATCTGCAAGATCGGTGAAAATTGTCAAAAATTGGGTGCGATTTCAAAAAGTAACATGATGCCTTTGAATCCTATCGTTGAAATTGAAATCTTTGACTGTTGGGGAACTGATTTTATGGGACCTTTTTCACCGTCGTTTGGATACTTGTATATTTTAGTTGCAGTTGATTATGTTTCCAAATGGATAGAGGCCATTCCATGCCGAACAAATGATCATAAAATTCGTCATCAAATTTTTGAAAGAATTTTTTGTAGTAGATTTGGAATTTCTCGAGCCATGATAAGTGATGGGGGAACCCACTTTGTAAAACGTCTCGTTTTCTTTTGTTTAAAATGTACTAGAATTTTTTTTTTAACCTTACACAGCATCGGCCGAACCATACACATTTGCATAAAAATATTTTAGAATCATTTTAAATTTAAAACAACCAACTACATAATTGAGAAATACAGCCCATACTATAATCTCTCAAAAATCACTCAAAAGCATAAATAAAAAGTCGTAAAAATCTTTAACGTGAATCATGAGTCATAAAACATAAATGCGGAAAAGTAGAAGCGCTGGTCCTCGGGTTGTGTGCACCTTCAGTCCAGTCAATCATCTGTCAAGGCCTCCCTCAACCTCACCTGCATCCATCACACCTAGTGAGTCTAAAGACTCAACACACCATAATCTTTGTAACGAGTAATACATATAAAAACAATATGTAACAGTGAAAATACTTTTACGTAAAATAACGTTTTCATGAAGATGCATAAGCATAAACATTTTCGTAAACCTTTTCATGATGCATAAACTTTTAAATAAAAACATTTTCATAACGATGCATCAACTTTAAACATAAACACTTTCATGACATGCGTCGCAAAAACATTACATTTTCCTTTTTCCTCCATCATAACATGTCATAAACCTTTTTCATGATCGTAAACCTTATCTTTTCCTTTATTAAATTCAGATCGTTAATTGTGACTTTCCTCAATCCTCAAAGGTCGATGGTACCATCTACATGAAACCACAGTACTGGGCGGCGGGGACATCTGCGACATAAAATCGTCAACTGAGCCTTGGCCTATCCTCAAATATATCCTCATATCCTCATTAGTCACAATTACTTCACTTTCATCAACGTTTCATATTTTCCTCACTTTATAAAACCATGCTTAAATATCATTTTCCCTTTTTGAAACAAGAATGTAACATTTCCTTTAACGGGATCGTTTCCTCATAAAAATCCATAAACATTTTAAAAGAGACATTTTTAGCATATAAAATCCATAAATCCTTTAAATACACATTTCAACATCAAAAACATTTAAAATATGCATTTAAATCATAAACCTTTTAACATAATAAATCATAACCTTTTAAATAACATTAGACATAATAAATCGTAAACATTTAAAATCCATGTCATAAAAGTTCATAACACTTAGAAATAATCATATTAGCACATAAAACAGCATTCAGAACACTGCCATGACCTTAACTAATTTCTAGGTGTAAAAAGACCGTTTTACCCCTGGACGTGACATTTTACGGTTTTGACTTTTTTCTTGATTTCATGACTCTAACATATCCCAAATAATTATTTAAGCTTTCATGAATTTTTTTTCATAATTTTATTTGGCTTAAAACTTAGACTTTTTCATTTATCTTTAATTAATTGTTTTGACGGTGTTTTAATCCCGAAAAATCCCAAACTTTAATATAAAATTCCTAAATTCAAAATTTAGTCTTTTTATATTATTTTAGCTTTTATGAACCACGACTCGACCCCCGAGAACCATTTTTCAATTTCTCTTTATTTAAAAACCCTCATTTGACACCTAAACTTCGACCCCGAGCCAACTTTCGATTTTCACGAGTTACCCTCGAACCATGTTGGTCCAAGACTTGCCCAACATCCTAAACTTACCTACTGGACCCTTAAACCATCATAAACCCACAACCAAAGCCACAAAACGAAGCCCCTCACTTCACTCATGTTCTGGCCGAGGACTCCCTAAGTTGGTAGGACTCTCCCTTTTGCTTCCAGGACCCAGCCAGCGAGCCCAGGCCCCGAACCACTCGCCCTCACACCTTCCTAAGACTCTAAAGACTCTTCCTAGCCCAGCCCCTGAGCCCTGGACCGAGCCCTTACCTTCTTCCCGATCGCACGAAGTCTGCACCAAAAACTATGCAACTTCTCCGATGGCAAGGACTCCTCCCTGCCCTTCCAGACCGAGTCCCAGCATGGCTAGGACTCTCCTCTTGACCCAAGACAGACCCTGGCCGAGTCCTAGCCCAGGCCAAGACCCAACCAGCCTCTGCACAAGAAACCCGATCACCCTTAACTCTATGGCAGCCGCATACAGTTTATGTTTCCTTGTTTTCTTTGGTTTCAGCCGAACTTGGGTGCGTGTGTGGGACTCTTTTAATTCGTGTAAAACCTCTCTTGATCAAGTCCTAACATCATGGCAGCCCCTAAAAACGTTCAAGGCATGAATTGGTACATAAAAATCATTAGTTCATAGCATGTACATAAGATATCCGAAAATTCTAACAAAAACTTCAAGTTCTTCATGCATACGTTAATTAAATCGATAATATGATGTAATGGATGAGAAAAGGAAGATATAGGCGTGCCTTTGCGTCGTAAACGCACGAAATACCGATGGCAACGAAGAACGGAGAGACACCTTGGCTTTGTTCTTGCTTGCCCTTCGAAAAAACCTTCCTACGTGGCTTTGTTTAAGTGCTGTCGTGTGTGTGTGGTGTTGTGAGGAGAGTTTCTGAATTTTTGAAACAATGCGGCCGTGAGTTGGGATGCTAGAATAGGGTTTGCAATTATTTTACTCTTTAAATACTAATCAATCCCTAATCTAGACTTTAGGCCTAATAAGCCATTAAATTAGGCCCATTAGTCTATTTAGGATTAATTAAAATAACAACAAAGTTTTCTTTAATTAAAAAATGTGAATTTAATAGCCGGGTTGCTTAAAAGCTCGTATTTTAGTTGAAAAATCAATACCGCTAAAATTTACATCCCGGCGTATAAAATCACCTCAAAACCCTATATTTTCAAAAATAAGAAAAAGCATCACCCATATTTTAAATAATTTAAAATAATTATTTATTAAAAACAAATTTCTATTTTTCAGCCATCGATCTCCGTTCCTCGATCGCAACTCGAATATCCTTAAAAAAATACATTTTAATTCAACAATGTAGAAAAATATATTTTAAACATATCAATATGCTCAACAATATTAATTAATGCAATTAAAACAATTAATTGAAATGCACAAAGAATTTAATAATTGCATGCATGTGGTTGGCGTGGACCTTTAAATTTTCGGGGCGTTACAATCTTCCCTCCTTAAATTGAATTTCGTCCTCGAAATTCGCTTGTCCTTAATAACCCAAAGTTTAGACTTAGTTCTAGAATCCCAAAAATCCACGCTTCCGCTGCGCTATTCTGATAAAACTTAAATTCTAGAATGTCCTTACGTCTGCTTGATCCCAAATAACTTTTCCCTTCTAAATCCTTATTTGCAAATGGCAACTTAAAAGACCCATAATTACCTAATGCTATACTATTATAACCTCGAATTTCTATTTTTTCTTAAAATTCCCATTAATAAAAGATGGATAAACAAACTTATTGTATATTATTTTCCTTATTTTATACCCAAGATGTTCATCAATTTGTCATATTTCAATCTTAAAATCCCAAACGCATCCGTTAACGCTTATATTTTTAAGCCTAATATTGATTTATTCTTAAAAACCCTTGATTAACATTCCTTATAACATTATAACCCAAGATGTCCCACGGTTCTAAATATTCTTAAAGTCTAAATCCTCAAAATTCTTATCATTTAGACCATTTAATTATCGTTTAATGCTAAACTAGTCCCCAAATTCCTTAATATTTACGAAATAAATTCTTAATTTCCTCAAAAATTATCTTAATTGGTCCTTAATTTCAAAAATCCTACAGTTAACCCATAAATTCTCGGTATTCTTAATTTTCTTCCACAGTTTTCCCATGACAATTTCAATAAACTTAAACTTATTTACCCAAAATAAATTTCTATAACCAATCTTACTTTTCATCCACTTAAAATCCCAATTTATCTATTTTTTATTCCCAAAGTCGTTGTAATCCTCGAATAATTATTCTTTACGGCTAATTCCCAAAATGTAATTCGACTAGTAACCATGAATCATAAATATTTTCTTAGAAAATCTACGTATCTCAGAAGCGTTCATAATATTCACGATTAACTTATAGCCCAAAAAGGTAGAACGTCAATACTAAAACCCAAATATCAACATAGTCCAATTCCACCACAAAGCCAACATGCGTTGAAAAAAAATAATTTCTTATTTCATATCGTATCACGTATAAAAATTCTAAAGCATATAAAACATATATTATCATGAAGTTACTATACATGTGGCGTAAACATTTAATTCATGTACTTGTGCAGGTAATATCATAAAATCATATAAAGCATGTAATACTTATAACTTTGAGGCTTGACGACTGATCTTCCCGGCGCTGATGGTGGCACAACCCTTTACAGAACCATTTCTCTGATACCAACTAAAACGTCTCGTGTTCTTTTGTTTAAAATGTACTAGAATTTTTTTTTTAACCTTACACAGCATCGGCCGAACCATACACATTTGCGTAAAAATATTTTAGAATCATTTTAAAATTAAAACAACCAACTACATAATTGAGAAATACAGCCCATACTATAATTTCTCAAAAATCACTAAAAACATAAATAAAAAGTCGTAAAAATCTTAACGTGAATCATGAGTCATAAAACATAAATGCGGAAAAGTAGAAGCGCTGGTCCTCGAGTTGTGTGCACCTTCAGTCCAGTCAATCATCTGTCAAGGCCTCCCTCAACCTCACCTGCATCCATCACACCTAGTGAGTCTAAAGACTCAACACACCATAATATTTGTAACGAGTAATACATATAAAAACAACATGCAACAGTGAAAATACTTTTATGTAAAATAACGTTCTCATGAAGATGCATAAGCATAAACATTTTCTTAAACCTTTTCATGATGCATAAAATTTTAAATAAAAACATTTTCATAACGATGCATCAACTTTAAACATAAACATTTTCATGACATGCGTCGCAAAAACATTACATTTTCCTTTTTCCTCCATCATAACATGTCATAAACCTTTTTCATGATCGTAAACCTTATCTTTTCCTTTATTAAATTCAGATCGTTAATTGTGACTTTCCTCAATTCTCAAAGGTCGATGGTACCATCTACATTAAACCACAGTACTGGGCGACGGGGACATGAGCGACATAAAATCGTCAACTGAGCCTTGGCCTATCCTCAAATATATCCTCATATCCTCATTAGTCACAATTACTTCACTTTCATCAACGTTTCATATTTTCCTCACTTTATAAAACCATGCTTAAATATCATTTTCCCTTTTTGAAACAAGAATGTAACATTTCCTTTAACGAGATCGTTTCCTCATAAAAATCCATAAACATTTTAAAAGAGACCTTTTTAGCATATAAAATCCATAAATCCTTTAAATACACATTTCGACATCAAAAACATTTAAAATATGCATTTAAATCATAAACCTTTTAACATAATAAATCATAACCTTTTAAATAACATTAGACATAATAAATCGTAAACATTTAAAATCCATGTCCTAAAAGTTCATAACACTTAGAAATAATCATATTAGCACATAAAACAGTATTCAGAGCACTGCCATGACGTTTACTAATTTCTAGGTGTAAAAAGACCGTTTTACCCCTAGGACGTGACATTTTACGATTTTGACTTTTTTCTTGATTTCATGACTCTAACATATCCCAAATAATTATTTAAGCTTACATGAATTTTTTTTCAGAATTTTATTTGGCTTAAAACTTAGACTTTTTCATTTATCTTTAATTAATTGTTTTGACGGTGTTTTAATCACGAAAAATCCCAAAATTTAATATAAAATTCCTAAATTCAAAATTTAGTCTTTTTATATTATTTTAGCTTTTATGAACCACGACTCGACCCCCGAGAACCATTTTTCAATTTCTCTTTATTTAAAAACCCTCATTTGACACCTAAACTTCGACCCCGAGCCAACTTTCGATTTTCACGAGTTACCCTCGAACCATGTTGATCCAAGACTTGCCCAACATCCTAAACTTACCTACTGGACCCTTAAACCATCAGAAACCCACAACCAAAGCCACAAAACGAAGCCCCTCACTTCACTCATGTTCTGGCCGAGGACTCCCTAAGTTGGTAGGACTCTCCTTTTTGCTTCCAGGACCCATCCAGCGAGCCCAGGCCCCGAACCACTCGCCCTCACACCTTCCTAAGACTCTAAAGACTCGTCCTAGCCCAGCCCCTAAGCCCTGGACCGAGCCCTTACCCTCTTCCCGATCGCACGAAGTCTGCACCAAAAACTGTGCAACTTCTCGGGTGGGAGTCCTAGCTTGCAAGGACTCCTCCCTGCCCTTCCAGACCGAGTCCCAGCATGGCTAGGACTCTCCTCTTGACCCAAGACAGACCCTGGCCGAGTCCTAGCCCAGGCCAAGACCCAACCAGCCTCTGCACAAGAAACCCGATCACCCTTAACTCTATGACAGCCGCATGCAGTTTATGTTTCCTTGTTTTCTTTGGTTTCAGCCGAACTTGGGTGCGTGTGTGGGACTCTTTTAATTCGTGTAAAACCTCTCTTGATCAAGTCCTAACATCATGGCAGCCCCTAAAAACGTTCAAGGCATGAATTGGTACATAAAAATCATTAGTTTCCCACAATTGCTCATAGTCGGTTAAATCAGTTTCCCACAATTGCTGATACAAAAATAAAAAAAATCATTTCTTTTCTTTTCAAAATAGATGAAAATCTCTAAAAAATTTGTAAATATTTTTCCTCTGTTTCTGAAAATGTTCTCAGAAAAATTTATGCAGGTAGGTGTGAAAGATTGAGATTGTTAATGCAAAAAAGAATTCCGATATTCGTCTTGTAATAGAAGCTAAGGTCGGATCAGGAGGAGAAGTTCCACAATCATTGCTCATTCGGTATTTTCCATGATTAGAAAAAACACTTATGCGAAAAAACGAAGGGCCAAAAGGTTAGGGGTTTGTCATAAGTGTGCAAGATGAACTTGTGACAAACGATGCAGATCATTGGGATGTGTTTCCGATAACAGAGAAGATAAAATTGGTTTCATTAAGAATGGGCTGAGTAAGGAGTCTTTAGATAACATCTTATTGACTCTTGAGACGCATTATAGTGGACATGTGCATATTGAACTTCTCCGTTTATGAAAAAAATTCAATATGAGCGTCATAGTCTTGGGAATTCAACTAAAAAAGACCCTGTTTGCCAATTTATAAGAAAATTGGATGGGAAGCATATCCTCGACTCATAGACGGCGTTGAAGCCGTTTCTGGACGTAAAACCAGAGGAAAATTGTGAGCCACAATCACACTACTGTTTATATGCATGTGTGTCATTATTATTTTTACTGTTTATTCTGCTTACAGCTATGACCCATAGTTTTGTCATGATAACATATTACCCCTATAAAATCTCTCATCTTTCTCTCTATTTTCGCAGACCAAAAAGAAAGTAAAAACATTGTCGGATCCTCTGCACAAACATTGAAAAATATTTGTGTATTTTGTGGGTCGAGTTCTGGAAAAAATGAAGTATTTGTAGAAGCAGAGAATAAACTTGGAAAGATATTGGCTGAGAGAAAAATTCACTTGGTATATGGGGGAGGTAATATTGGGTTAATGAGATCTGTTTCAACATCTGCTCATCTTGGAGGTAGTCAGGTTTTAGGTATTATTCCTACAGCTTTAGCTGAAGGAAATATTACAGGTGTTACGATTGGGGAGGAATTAAAAGTTTCTTCTATGTATGAAAGCATCACTAAAATGATTGAAAATTCTGATGCTTTTATCGCACTACCAGGTGGTTTTGGTACATTAGAAGAAATTTTCACACTGTTTCTTGGGCACAACTTAATATCCATAATAAACATTTGGGCTTGTTGAATATCAATAATTATTATGACAGTTTGTTGAAATTTCTTGATAAAGCTGTGGAACATAATTTCATTTCAGAACATTCACGACGGAAGCTCATCTGTGCTTCCACTGCCGACCAATTAATTGATGATTTGGAAGCTTTTGTTCATAAGCCTGATCCGATGATAAAAAATATCAATTGGTCGCAATCAAGCAGTAAGAAAAGAGAGTTGGATCATTGATTCAAAAATCGTGGATTGGTTTGCGTTTGTTTCAGTTTGTTATCTTCAATAAAATTCCAGGTGATATCTCTTCCATTATGTACTCTTTATTAATAGTTATTTTGACATTAAGGACAATGTCATATTCTGAATGGGGGGAGAACAAACTTAAAAAATTAAAAAAAATTATTTTAAAATAAAAACATGTTTATTGTTTGTATCTTAGTAATTTTTGCAAAAATATCATACATTACATGTTTGCAAGGTTTAGATTAGAAATTATAATAATCTATCTAAGGATGTTTAAATTTTTATTTGAAAAATAAGTCAATTTTAATATTTTGATCACTATAAAAATATGATTTATGAAACCTTTTTGAATGATTAACCGTTGTGATAAAATCAGTTATTAAAGTATATGGCCCAAAATATACCTGATAAGAGTGCCTCAAATTTTTAAACTCACACATATTTTGTGAGTGAGTGGAGATGATGGAGAAAACAGCTTGCGAGCTTTTATTGATCATCAGAGAGGCTATCTATTGTTTAGATCTTGTGTTCTTATTTTGAAAAAAAAATTGATATTTCCTGAAAAAAAAAGAAAAAAAATAAAGATGTTGAAGATCTATGTAATTTTTAAGTTACATGCTGCGACTCATTTATCTCTCATAAAAATACAAATTAAAAAAAAGAAAAAAAAGAAAGAAAGAGAGAGATACATTGTACAAATTAAATAAATATGTGGTCAAGAAGCATAAACTTAGTGTGATTCCACGATTTTAAAAAAAAATAGGAAAAAAAATATATAATACGAACAACTGGATTTTAAATCAATGGATTTCCTATCTTTTGATTAGTTTGGCTCGTTTGTCTGTCTGCATTCTGTAAACCATTTTCCTGAGCATTTATCTGTATTCCAACTGCATGAGAGAAATCACTTCCCATAAATTGAAACACTTATTAACCTGTGAGAATATGGAGTTGAGACTCTTACTAGGAATTTCTGAAGGCCATGTACATTTAACTACCTGAAAATAAGCTTTGAATTGATCAGTTCAGATTATTTCATAAATTATAATTATAATGATTTTGATATAACTTTGACAGTTTTCAAATTTAATTTAAACACTTGGATAGTTCTGGTTACATTTCTATTTAAATTAATCAATATGTTTTGTGTTGCTATTAATGCTTAAATTGCTAGGGACTAGCAATAAGCTGGTTGAGGAGTGTGATAAAGATAAAAAATTGTATATTAATTAAATGTTTTATAATATAAATATATAGTTTTTGTTTTATTAAATGTTTAAATATTAAATGTTTTATAATAAATTGTATAAATATAAGTTGTTGTGTAATTATAAGTTTTTACTATGTTTTACAGGTTCGATAAAACAAAAATAAACGGCATTGCAAATGGGATTAAGATGATTCTTGGACCTGTAGAAAGTTGATGTTAATATTTAAAATATTGGTGGCAAGCATGAGATAAAAATCTTCTCTAAATGGGATCAAATTAAGCAACAATTAAAGTGTTAGATATGAATTTTATTGTGGCGATGGTAACTAAAACCAGTAGACCAGCAGATCAGAACAACTAGATAGTTTATCAGTAGCTGCTGCTCTAGTAAAACTAAACCAGTAGAAAGAGGGCTAACTATACAAACCAGTAGAGAACACTTTCTAACGTTGCTACCTTAATTGTTACCGTTAAAGTGTTCCTAGTACCAGCATTAATTGCAGCATTAAATACTATACGGAGTCATTTAATGCATATTACCAAATTGAGTATAAAACAAGACTGATTGTTTTATAGCTTTTCTGCAGGAACCTATTTCGGTAATAAAGCTGATTGTATCAGTTATCTGAATACTTCTCTGTTTATGAACGTTGAACTCAGTCGATTATATATACTTGGATCAAATCCTTGTTCGACACGACACTTCGCATAATATCATTTTTCAAGGAACAAAGCTACTCTCTTATCAGAAAAATATCATTCATTCTTGAGCGTTGTCAAGTTCAACACAAAGAAAAGTAGCACATGCTTCATAGCTTATATCTGATCTTGTTAAAGATCATCTTGTGCTACTAATTCTTACACTCTTCACAATCTTTACTACATCAATATTTTAACAGAAGAGTCTGTAATCTGAAAAGAGTCTTTTCATAACTTTGTGTTCCACATTTGTGTAAAGTTGAGAAACTAAGAGCTTCAGTAGGCTGAGGTGTAAGTCCTTCTGAAGTGGGTGTGTACAAGTGTTGTACTGTAATATCCAAAGTCTTTTAGTTATACCTTCTGGAAACAGAAGAAGGGGAGACGTAGAAGAGTTTATCTTCGAACTTCCATAAACAACTGCTGTCTACTGCTTTATTATTTTTCAACTACTTTATCAGATTATTTCCGCACATTCTACTGTAATCAGGTGAAAGTTTTCTCACAAGACCAACTACTATCCTTAACAGGATTCTAGTACTTCATCCTCACGAAAAACGAGTAGAGTTTATTCACCCCCCCCCCCCTCTAAACTCAACTTCGATCCTCAACAATTGGTATCAGAGCAGGTTATTCTTGTTTGTGAAAAACTACAACAAATGTCACACTTCAGCAAGATTCCTATGTTCTCTAAGGAAGATTTTGACGACTGGAAGATAAGAATGCAAGCTCATCTTGCAGCACAAGATGATGACATGTGGTACGTCATCACAGATGGTCCACTGAAAATCTTAAAGCCTAACACAGCTGTTGCTGTTACTGACGGTGCACCACAGATGGTCGAAAAATCAAGAAGTGAATGGACCAGTAAAGATAAGAAAAAAGCCAATCTTGATAATTTGGCGAAGGATATATTGTATAAAACTCTTGACAAGAACACTTTCAGCAAGATAAAAATGTGTTCTACTGCAAAGGATATTTGGGAAAAGCTCATCCAGATATGTGAAGGAAATGAGCAAACAAAAGAAAATAAACTGTCTGTAGCAATGCAGAAGTTTGAAAATCTGAAAATGAGATATGGTGAAACTCTAAATGAGTTTGATGAAAGATTCAGTAGCTTGGTCAATGAGCTAGCTGCTCTGGGTAAAGAGCATAGCAACAGAGAAATAGCCCTCAAGGTGATGAGAGCCTTACCCAGAGAATGGGATGTTAAAACAATGGCTATGAGAGTATCCAAAGATCTAAACAAATTGGAACTGCACGACTTATTTGCAGATCTAAAGGCCTATGAATTCGAATTGGAAGTAAGAAGTGGAGAAGAGCCTTCAAACTTACCCACCAAGGCCCTTGCTCAGGGCCGTGCTTCTTCAGAGTCCAAAGAGTCCAATGACTCAGGCCCAATATTTTTTGGGGCCCAAAAATTTTAAAAAAAATTTATTATATATAAAAGGAAAAATATATTATATATAAAGAAGGCCGCTCCACTCTTCTTGCGATTCGGCTTCTCCAGTTCTCCATCTTCGACTCCAGAACCAGCATCAGTTGCTCTCAAACAGGTATGCGCTTGACCTTTTTAAAATTCTTGGCAGTCTTCTTTTTTCCTGATTTTTTATTTTCATTCGCGGTGTTTTTGAGTGAGTTTGATTCAAGGAAGACCTCACAAGTCACAATTTAAGAGCTTGGATATGCTTGTATTTGTCTTTGTGTTGGCAGCATAATTATGGTAATAGAGGAAGAGGATAAAGTTCTTGTTTCCTTCTGTTTTTTGTTTTGTTCTGTTTTCTTTTGTTTTTTGGGTACATTTAATTAAGTAAATAAATAAATAATTGGACCTTTAAAATTTGTGTTTTTTTGTTTCTTTCTTGAATAAACTGTGAAGTTATTGTTGTTTTTTTTCCGAACTTTGGTTATTTAAAGTGGTGATAAATAATTGGACCTTTTTGTCCTAGTTGTAGCTGTTAGAATCATCGCTTCTCATTTGGTATGATGAAACGAACTTTGAGGGTGTTTATCTTTTACAAGTTTTTTGAAGCTCTAAGGTGCTCCACTGCTCCAGTTATTAGGTGTGGAGGATTACGAAAATTACTCAATCTTGATTCTTGGTTTGAATTAAAATTTGGAGACACCTGCATCTCAGAGGAATCATCATTTCATTTCAAACTCTGGAACAGTTGTTAGCCATTGTGTTTAAAGTATTCTGAAAACTTACAAACGGCAAAAAGGGAAACTTATGGTGTTATTTGATCACTGATCAGGGCAGTCAAGTGCTAATTTACTAACCTTTCCGACTTTACTTTCAAAACAAAAATATTCAATATTGTCTTTAAACATAGACCTGCTCCTGTTGTTCATTGAATTATTTTTTTGAATTCTTAGGTTAATCATGCCTCCTAAGTACATGTCTGGGTCCCAAAAAAGAAAAAGAAAGCTAAAGATTGAAGAAATGATTCAAAGTCAAGCTGGAGATATCAACAAGTACTTTGTTTCAAACAAAAGCATAGTTGCAGATGTTGAAGACACGGTTGATAATTCAATTAGCAGAGAACAAGATAATGAATTGGATGAGAATGAGATTGATACTAAAAAAGTCCTTGAGTCTGTCGATGTGGATGCATTCAATGATCATGAGAAAGATGAAGAGTTTGTTCAATATGAGAACTTGAATCAGGAAACTTGGTCTGATGATCCGGCAAAGTGGGACAACATTGATCAAAAAGTTAGAAACTTTTTAGTAGAAAGAGGTCCGAATAGAGATGTCATAAATGTGTTTCCTAAAGATAGCGCTAACAGGCATTTCAATGCGTCACATTATAAGAGAATTTTGCCAAACGGGGAGGAAAGTGATAGAAGATGGCTATTATATTCAGTTTCTTGTAACAAGATTTTTTGTTTTTGCTGTAAGTTATTCAAGAAGCAAGTAACCAAGACTGGATATGGTCAGTTAGCTAATGAAGGATACAATGATTGGCATAATTTGAGTCGATGTCTTGCAAATCATGAAGCGAGTAAGGAGCATATGGAGTGTATGACGAATTGGCTTGAATTGGAAAGAAGATTGAAGACAAATAAAGTGATTGATGCAGGAGTACAAGTACAAATTAATAAAGAAAGAGAGCATTGGAAACAAGTGTTACAAAGGATAATCGCAGTTGTTCAACGATTGGCGAAAAATAACTTAGCATTTCGAGGAAGTTATGAAAAACTTTATGTTGAAAACAATGGTTTGTTTCTACAAATGATTGAAATGATTGCAGAGTTTGATCCAGTAATGAAAGAGCACCTCCGACGGATTAAAGACCATGAGACTTATACTACATATCTTGGTTGCAGAATTCAAAATGAGTTGATACAGATGTTGGCAAGCGAGGTAAGAAAAACAATACTTGCGAAGGTAAGACAAGCAAAATATTTTTCAATCATATTAGATTGTACTCCTGATATCAGTCACAAAGAGCAAATTTCCATTGTCATACGATGTTTAAATGATTCAAAAAGTTTCACAAAAGTAGAAGAATATTGGGTGCAATTTTTAGATGTTGATGATACTTCGGGACTTGGGCTTTTTATGCATCTTAAAAATGCTTTAGTCAATCTTGAGCTTGATATTGATGATATTAGAGGTCAAGGATATGATAATGGATCTAATATGAAAGGTAGGCATAAAGGTGTACAAAAAAGGTTACTTGAAATGAATCCCAGAGCTTTTTATACTCCTTGTGGTTGTCATAGTCTCAATTTAGCTTTGTGTGATATGGCGAATTGTTGTCCTAAGGCTATGTCATTTTTTGGAGTAATACAACGGATCTATACATTGTTCTCCTCTTCTACCAAGCGGTGGAAGATTTTCAAAGATCACGTGAAGGGTTTGACAGTTAAGCCATTGTCACAAACACGATGGGAAAGTCATGTTGAGAGTGTTAAACCTATAAAGGAGCAAATTGCACAAATAAGAGATGCTTTGTATGACTTGGCAAATGATAGCGAAGATCCCAAAACGAAGAGTGAAGCTGAGTCTTAGCGTTATATGAACTTGAGAATTTTGAATTCTTGCTTGGTGTGGTAATTTGGTACAAGTTGTTGCATGCTATCAACACTGTGAGCAAATTTCTTCAATCTGAAAATATGGATATTGATATTACTATCAAACTTTTACAAGGAATTGTTTTATTTCTTGAAGAATTTAGAGAAAATGGTTACGATCAAGCCATGGTTGAAGCTAAAGAAATGGCATGTGAGATGGGCATTGAAGCTGTATTTCGAGAGAAACGTGTTATTCGAAGAAAGAAACAATTTGGTGAAAGTAACAGTGAAGAAGTGATACAGTCAGCTGCAGAATCTTTTCGAATTAACTACTTTCTCTTTATAATCGATCAAGCTCGTTCTTCTATGAAAGCTCGATTTGAACAGTTTCAAAAATATGAAGAAACATTTGGTTTTTTGTTCAATCTAGAGAGGTTACAACATGCAGACGATGAAATCTTGTTGAGGTCTTGCAAGAATCTTGAAAATTCTTTGACTCATAAGGGTTGTTCTGATATTAATGGGGATGATCTATTTTCGGAGTTGACATTCTTGAGGTGCTCATTACCAAGAGAAGCAAAATCGGTCATTGATGTAATGAATTACTTGAAGAAAATGGATGGGTGTTTCCCAAATGCTCATATTGCGTATAAAATCTTGTTGACTGTCCCAGGTCACAGTAGTAAGTGCAGAGCGAAGTTTCTCAAAGTTAAAGCTCATCAAAACTTTTCTCCGATCAACCATGTCACAAGAAAGATTGAATGGATTGGCTATGTTATCGATTGAGAAAGAAATTACTGAACAACTTGATTATACAGACTTGATTAGTATTTTTAGCTCTAAAACTGTTAGGCGGGTTGTTTTTTAGTGATTATTTTGGACATGTTTGATATTTTTATTCATCATTTTGGACATGTTTGATATTTTTATTCATTTAGTTTTTTATATTGTCTTTAACGCATGGATTTAATTTGAAAAATTGCTATGGAATTAAAAAAAATATGAACACACATTATGATTCAGAGGCCTCTTTTTAAAAGTTAGACTCAGGCCCAAATATTGTTAGGATCGGCCCTGCCCTTGCTGCTACTGCTACTACTTTTACTACTACTGCCTCTACCTCTTCTACTGCTGCTGCAGTTGTACCTCAGGCTTTACCGGCTGTGATCATTGATAATGCTATGGAGAAGACTGCTGAACAAATTAGTAGTGATGCTATGTCCTTATTTGTAAAGAAGTTCTCCAGGTTCATGAAGAAGAACCATCGAACCTATCAGGGTCCCAATCGCAACTTCAAGAAAGATTCACCATCCGGTGATATGGGATGCTTCAACTGTGGAAAGATAGGTCACTTCATTGCTGATTGTCCCAAACCAAAGAAGGATGATCAAAAGAGAAAGGATTACAAGAGAAATGACAAAAAGTCCAGAAGAGATCGAAAAACGATGATTGCCGAAGAAAGCAAATCTAAATGGGCGGACTCTAGTTCTGAGTCATCTGACTCAGAAAGTCATTCCAGTGACAGTGATGCAGAAGAAGTCAAATGTCTAATGGCAGACAATGACTCAACCTCGACATCTGAAGAGGTATTTGATTTTGACTCTAGTGAATTTACACGAAATGACTTGATTGATGCACTGCATGAAATGGTAAAAGAGTATTCTAGACTTTCTCAATCGTTTGAAGAAGTTAAAATTGAAAATCAGAACTTAAAGAGTCAGAACAGTAAGTTAACTTGCTTGCAAGTAGACAGCTGCAATGATTTACAAGTTAAGATGAGTAAATTAATAACTGAGAATGAAAGAGCCAAAGCAGATTACCAGAAGGTGCTTTCTGAAAACCAGAAGTTGTCGCTACTGGTAAATGCTTGGAACAAGTCTTCTGTTTCATTAGAAAAGATGCAAGAGTTACAAAAACAGTCAGGAGATAGAAGTGGTCTCGGTTTTTGTAATAATGAAAGCACTTCTGAAACAAATACTAAGCCAACACTGGATATGTGCAAAGCGAAATACATTCACTTTGTGAAATCCAGTGTGGTACAAGAACCAGAAGTACCTACTGCTTCAGTGGAAAGGAATGTAAATCTGACGAACAGAAGAATGCACTATGGTCTGGGTTACGTTAAACCTAAGGAAAAAGTTGACCAGAGTTCTAGATTCAGAAAAGAATTCAACTCTGGAAGACAACATCCCATGAAGGTTAAGAACTACCAGTACTACAACTCTAAACCTGTTCAGAAGAGATACAGACTGGAAAACAGAAACAGAAGGGAAGAACAACATTTTGGTATGCATGCTGTTAGAAATAACAGACCCTCTGTTGCACACACATCTTTGGATACCCGAAGTACAAAGTTACCAAGAATTGTACAAATGTGGGTTCCCAAAGGACTGATAAGGCTTGGACCCAAATAGATTTGGGTACCAGTTACTAAAATTTGTGTTTGCAGGAACAGAAGAAGGAAACAGAAGTCAGTAACTCTACATGGTATCTGGACAGTGGTTGTTCCAGACATATGACTGGACAAAGAAACTTACTATCCGAAATAGTGAGCTGTACTGGACCAAAGATTACTTTTGGAGATAACTCAAAAGGTAAAACCATGGGTAAGGGTAAGATTATCCATGGTAATATAATTATTAATGATGTGTTGTTAGTTGACAATCTTTATTACAATCTTATCAGTATTAGTCAACTATGCGATAATGGGTATTCTGTGGCTTTTCAAAAGCATTCTTGCATAGTTAGAGATTCTGCTGGAACTAATGTGTTAACAGGAAAGAGAGAAGGCAATACTTACAGAGTCTCTTGGAACTCAAATCATGTCAACACTCCTACATGCTTAGTTGCTTCTCTTAGCAATAAACACTGGCTATGGCACAAGAAACTGAATCATCTGAATTTCAAGTCAATCAATTATCTTAAGAAGCAGAATATAGTCGATGGATTACCTGACTTTAATTTTGTTAAAAATCACGTTTGTTCTGCTTGTCAGCTTGGGAAACAGATAAGATCCAGCTTCAAGACTAAAGATAGCAAATCAACTTCAAGATGTCTGGAACTACTGCATATGGATTTATTTGGTCCTATCCCCATCATGAGCTTAGGGGGAATGAAATATACTCTTGTTGTAATTGATGATTTTTCCAGATTCACTTGGGTAATATTTCTCGCAGGAAAAGATCAAACCGGCTGTCTCCTGATCAAGCTTCTGAAAAGGATTCAAAATGAAAAATCTACTACCATTATTAAAATCAGAAGTGACAGGGGCACTGAGTTCACTAACAAGTATCTTGAGCTATATTTGAATGAGCAGGGGATTCATCATGAATATTCAGCTGCCAGAACTCCTCAACAAAACGGAGTAGCTGAGAGGAGAAATAGAACTCTAAAAGAAGCAGCTAGAACAATGCTAGCAGATGCAGATATTTCTCAACGCTTCTGGGCTGAAGCAATCAATACTGCTTGTTACACGCAAAACAGATCAATGGTCAACAAAAGACACAACCAGACTCCGTATGAAATATGGAAAGGGAAGAAGCCCAATGTATCTTATTTTCATGTGTTTGGTTGCAAATGCTTTGTACTGAATAATGGGAAAAATCATTTGACTGCATTTGATTCTAAATCAGATGCTGGAATATTTCTTGGCTACTCTGCTGTAAGCAGAGCCTTTAGAATCTTCAACAATAGAACTCTTAATGTTGAAGAATCAATTCATGTTGTCTTCGATGAAGACAGCAGTGCTGAAATTTCTAACACATCTGATTTAAGTAACAGGTTAGACATGATTCACTTGGAAATTGACAGTGAAGATGATGTAGAAGCTAATGCCAAGGATCTTCAAAATCCAGAACCAGATATTCCAATCGTGGAACCAGAAGTTCAGACGTTGGATCAACCAATACCAGCAGAAGATGTTCAAGAACCTACTACTGGTTCTGTGGAAGACAATCTTAACATACCAAATCAAGAAGATGTTCATTCCAATCCATTTATCTGGAGAAAATCTCATCCTCCATCATTGGTTATTGGTAATCCAGCAGCGCCGTTGAGAACCAGAAGACAAATGCTAAATGAATATATGCATGCTGCTTTTATATCTCAGGATGAACCAAAGAAGATTGAAGAAGCTCTTCTGGATCCTAGTTGGATTGAAGCCATGCAAGAAGAACTGAATCAATTCAAATGTAATGATGTTTGGTTTCTAGTACCTAGACCATCTCATCAAGCGGTCATTGGAACTCGATGGGTATTTAGAAACAAACTCAATGAAGAAGGCATAGTGGTGAGAAATAAAGCTAGATTGGTAGCTCAAGGCTTCAGACAAGAAGAAGGCATAGACTTTGATGAGACTTACGCACCAGTAGCAAGGCTCGAAGCAATCAGAATATTCTTAGCCTTTGCTGCTTTCAAGAATTTTAAAGTATATCAGATGGATGTGAAAAGTGCTTTTCTAAATGGTCTCTTACAAGAAGAAGTTTATGTCGAACAACCTCCAGGTTTTATCGATCATTTCTCTCCACATCATGTATTTAAATTACACAAAGCATTATATGGTCTAAAACAGGCACCTAGAGCTTGGTATGACACTTTATCACAATTTCTTATTGATCATGATTTTACCATCGGAGCAGTGGATAAAACTTTATTTACTTTAGTTAAGAATAAGCACACTCTCTTAGTACAGATCTATGTTGATGACATTATTTTTGGGTCAACTAACCCCAAATTATGTGCAAAGTTTGGAAAATTGATGCAGGATAAATTCGAAATGAGCATGATGGGAGAATTAACATTCTTCCTAGGATTGCAAATCAAGCAATCAGAAACAGGAATCTTTATAAATCAAGCCAAATACACCAAGGAGCTTCTGAAAAAGTTTGGAATGGAAGCATGCTCTGCAGCTTCTACTCCAATGAGCTCATCTATTAAGCTTGACAAAGATGAAAGTGGTATTCCAGTAGAGGTAACTCAGTATCGAGGTCTTATTGGCTCCTTATTATATTTAACTGCCAGTAGACCAGATATCATGTTTGTTGTTTGCATTTGTGCTCGATTTCAATCTAACCCCAAACAATCTCATTATATTGCTGCTAAGCGTATTTTGAAGTATTTGAAAGGAACTCAAAACGTCGGTTTATGGTATCCCATTGATTCATCGTTAAATCTTATTGGATATTCAGATGCCGATTATGCAGGTTGCAAACTAGACCGAAAAAGCACAAGTGGATTTTGTCAATTTCTTGGAGATAGGTTGATATCCTGGTTTAGCAAGAAACAGACGTCCATAGCCACATCTACTGCAGAAGCAGAATATCTGGCTGCTGGAAGCTGCTGCTCTCAGATACTGTGGATTCAACAACAATTAAAAGATTATGGGATTCAAGCCTCCGAATCACCTATATTCTGTGACAATACCAGTGCAATTGCAATCACACAAAATCCAGTACTTCATTCCAGAACGAAGCACATAGACATCAGACATCACTTTATTAGAGATCATGTGCAGAAGAAGAACATTCGTCTGGAATATGTTTCTACTGATCAACAAACAGCAGATATCTTCACGAAACCCTTACCAGAAAATAAGTTTTCTTACTTTCGTAATTCTCTTGGTTTAATAGATTTAACTTAGTCATCCTCTGTAATTTTAGTTTAACTTCTTTTAGTATTTAATTGATTATTTTTTTTCTAACAGTAAGTTTTTGCAGATAAGCAGAAGAGTAAAGTCAGATGAGCAAAACTGGAATTTTATTAGAAACTATTTCAGTACTTTACAATGCGTAAATGAAAAACAGTAGATCTTCTTTGTTATTTAACCAGTAGCGTTACATGTAGTGCTTGTCTTCTAATAGAGGAACTTTCTGACATTTGCTTGCAAAGTACTTCAACAGAAAAAAGACGGTCTTCTTCGAAAGAGAAAGGCCTAGAAAGAATCTAGCAAGCTTAGGTCTTGCCAGCACTAATGTAACTTTTAGATGCCACACAAGGCATCAGAGAGGATTTCATCATCATCAATCCTCCAGCACTCTCTTATCGCATTAGAATGCTTCTGGAAGAAATGGATGCAATATTTGAAACTCAACCATAGCAAAAGATTTGCATAACTGTGGAAACTACAACTCAAGGAGAGTATTTCAAGGACCTTTTCGACATCGTTGAAACCTTCAAACCTCTCTCTGAACAATTTTGCCTCATCTCCTGAATCTAGCTCTAACTCTCTTTTTATTTGTATTCTCATTGTTTTTCTTACTTACTTTCGATCAAGATTTGCAGGTATTTATAAGGGGAACAAAGACTCTTGTGAATCACACGATTGTAACTGTTCATCTTCAACGGCTCAGATTGAGAGATGACCAAGAGTCACTTGTCACAATTATGACTACTTATTAATTGCATTTACCGAGGGGGAACAGTATCTTAGTCAGACTGAGAGTTTGATGTCTTTTCAGAAAACAGATAGGATATTTGTCTTCTCGATAAAACTACTTGTCTACTGGTTTTGACAGAATGCTCATTTACTTCAGGACTCTGAAACTTCCAGTAGACGTTATCATAAAATGACAAATCTTTTTCTGATTTCCTTTAGTAACCGCCTGGACAGCCCGCTTTTTTTTCAAATTTTCAAAATCATTCATCTTTCTGACAATTTCTGCAAAATCTTTTCAAACACTCAACCAAGAACATACTGACACGTGTCTTTGTGTTCATTTGACGGCTGTATATCTTTTTCATACTCTTCATTTTCATCTTTACTGTTTCATAACTATCGTTATTCAGCTACTGCTTTCTCTATATCGTAACTAACTACTACAAAGTTTTCTGCTCTCATCTGCTTACAGAAATGGCTGGCGCATATACTCTCAATGCTTATCAGGTTAACTTTGCCTCTGTTCTTACCATCAAGGATGAAAATCTTCTAAGAATGTTTTAGGACATTGAGAAATCAGGACTCCGAAAATTCCTGGAAGCACCAGCAATCATCTACAAAAATGCTCTCCTGGAATTTTACGCCAAAGCAACAGTCCATGAAGGAAGGATTGTTCATACCCAAGGAGATGCTTCTATCTCCATTGATGCCGCTCATCTAGGAACAACCTTCCTCCTTCCACTTTCGGGTATTTCTGAACTTTCTGATATTTCAAAAACAGATATGTCTGTTGCTCTCACCTCTTTCTCCGCATCTGGAGAAGAAGTGTCTCCTTCTTGCCATAAGAAATTACTAAAGATAGAGTATCAGATTCTGGCCGATATTGTGGCCAAAGCTATTCTGATCAAGGCTGGCACCTTTGATAAACTGACAAAAGAAAAAGTTCAGGTCATGACTGCCATCACCAAAGGGATTAAGGTGGATTGGAGTCACTTTATTTTTAGAATTATGAAGGATATGGTCACTCGGAAGAGCTCTGGTTTCGCGGTTCAGATCAGTGTGTTGCTCAAAGATGCTGGTTTTCCATCTACCAGTGATCTCGATGCTACTTCTGTCACAATGATTGATGCAGCAAATGTTTTGGCTCTAAGGCCTAAGCCAACAGGGACGGAATTTGTTGCAATGAAAAAGGAAATTGGGGAATCTGCCTCTGAGGCTCCCAAACCTCACAAGCAAATTTCAAAGAAACGACTGCTTATTTCCACAGATTCCGATAAAATAGCTTCAGTAGAATCTGCTGCTACTGCTCGCCCAACAATACCGACCCCAGCAAAGAAGAAACAGTGCACCATCCTCAAATTGAAAAAGACAGCAGCACTGTCTGAGATTGAGAAAGTACCTATTCGACAGGTCTTTCCAGAAGCTGCTCCTTCTGTTCGCTCGACTGTTTCTTCCACTGCTCTCGTTACTGCGTCCGTATCAGCACCCTCTTCTGTTTCAGTTTTTAAGCCATCATCTGGCGTTGTTATTCGAGAACCAGCAAGTGGGTCTTCTGCTTTCCGCCCTGTTGCGCCCATTTCATCTACTGACAAAGGAAAAGGGAAAATGGTTGCAGAACCACCTACTTTTGGTCACAAGACCACTGTTACTACAGGTGTTGACCTTCACCTAGCAGAAATTGAGACCTCTGCTAACGAGGAGATAAAATTCTTTGATGAATGGCATGTTGTCCGATTGTTCCATTCTTTTGACTTCTTCAAAACCAAAGGCAATTATAGCAAGATGATGACTGCCGAAAGAAGGACTTTTCAGCTGGCAAAAACGAAGAATGTTATCGAGGCCTTTGGCAGAAGGCACTTCATCCTCGATCAACTCAAGTGTCAAAAATTAGAATCAGTTTTGCAAGTTATTCAATCGAATTTTGATCCTGCCACTCCTACTGCTGCTCAGGATCAACATGTTATTTTGATTCTTTCTGAAAGACTTCAGCAGATGAATGAGCAACTTCTTGCTCAAGAACAAGGCTTTGGAGAGCCTACAGTCTATCATATGGGCCTTATCCCGAGCTTTCAACAAAATCAGATAGTTGAGGAAAGGACCACTGCCTCCCCAAAGGCTGCTGTTTTTAGTACTCCTACATCTCCGACTGGGCCCATTCAGTCCTCATCGCTTCTATCTGTGCATGAACTGGCTTCAGTTGAAGAAGTGATTGAATCTATTGTCCCTGCTGTCTCTGCCACCTTGGACTTACCAGCTTCTGGATCTCCTACCCCAGGACAACAAGTCGCAGAACCAAACACTACTTCCCTACTGCCGAACTTAGGATTATTTTCTGCTGAATATCAAGCAGAAATGAGTGTTCTTCTGGAACCTCCCTCTGCACCTTTGGTTGAAGCACCTTCAGTTACACAGGCTGCAATTGTACCTTTGGAAGAGGTTTTGGCTTCTGATCTGACTACACCTACTGAAGATGTTCCTCCGCCTCTGGTTGCTGTTGAGTCTACTGTTTCTGCATTTCCAGCAGAAAGCACTATCGACCCGGTTCCTTCTACTGCTTTGTTAGATGCTCCTGTTGACTCTACTGCGTTAACTGTCTCCTTACCTGTTGTGACTGCGACGACTTCTCGTCTATCTGAGATCAAACAACGCATTCTTTACCGAACTCCTTCACCAGAATCAGATGCTTTCAATCTCAAACAACAGATTCTATGTCTACAAACCGACCTCACCAACATATCTGAATTGGTGCAGCGTATGTCTTGTGAAAACCTTGTGGAAATCACTGGTGCTAAAGACTTCCGAGAGCGCATGGGTAAACACATCTATCTCACTAAGGAGACAACGGATAAGATGTATGTTGAAGCCTCCATCTTCAGACAAAATGTATCAAGAACTCACAACGCCCTCCTACTCGCTCAAACTGATATACTTTCTCGAATCACTGAGCATGACGATCTTTTCGATCGCTCTCTACTTCTGTGGAACTTCTGGATGCCAAGATTGATTCTCAAAATCAATCTATTACCGCCTTAGATAATCGCATCTCCTCTCAGACTCCTTATCTAGAGATGCTAACTGATGGCATTCAAAATATTTCCGGAAGATTGAATGATCTCTTTACCCATGTGGTGGCCGCTGATGCCAAAAAGGGGGAAGATAGAAGAGATCAAGAAGGAGTTAGGCAAACAGAAGATGAGGCTGAACCTTCCAACAGAAGAGATCAAGAACCTCTAAATGAAGAAATCATTTACAGGGACATTGGAACCAATTAATTTGCTTACCTTGATACATTATTATTATTATTATCTGTTTATTTAAATGATTATCTGTTTATTTTATATCTTTCTACTGTTTAGGTTTTGGCATCACCACAAAGGGGGAAATTGTTAGATATGAATTTTATTGTGGCGATGGTAACTAAAACCAGTAGACCAGCAGATCAGAACAACTAGATAGTTTATCAGTAGCTGCTGCTCTAGTAAAACTAAACCAGTAGAAAGAGGGCTAACTATACAAACCAGTAGAGAACACTTTCTAACGTTGCTACCTTAATTGTTACCGTTAAAGTGTTCCTAGTACCAGCATTAATTGCAGCATTAAATACTATACGGAGTCATTTAATGCATATTACCAAATTGAGTATAAAACAAGACTGATTGTTTTATAGCTTTTCTGCAGGAACCTATTTCGGTAATAAAGCTGATTGTATCAGTTATCTGAAGACTTCTCTGTTTATGAACGTTGAACTCAGTCGATTATATATACTTGGATCAAATCCTTGTTCGACACGACACTTCGCATAATATCATTTTTCAAGGAACAAAGCTACTCTCTTATCAGAAAAATATCATTCATTCTTGAGCGTTGTCAAGTTCAACACAAAGAAAAGTAGCACATGCTTCATAGCTTATATCTGATCTTGTTAAAGATCATCTTGTGCTACTAATTCTTACACTCTTCACAATCTTTACTACATCAATATTTTAACAGAAGAGTCTGTAATCTGAAAAGAGTCTTTTCAGAACTTTGTGTTCCACATTTGTGTAAAGTTGAGAAACTAAGAGCTTCAGTAGGCTGAGGTGTAAGTCCTTCTGAAGTGGGTGTGTACAAGTGTTGTACTGTAATATCCAAAGTCTTTTAGTTATACCTTCTGGAAACAGAAGAAGGGGAGACGTAGAAGAGTTTATCTTCGAACTTCCATAAACAACTGCTGTCTACTGCTTTATTGTTTTTCAACTACTTCATCAGATTATTTCCGCACATTCTACTGTAATCAGGTGAAAGTTTTCTCACAAGACCAACTACTATCCTTAACAGGATTCTAGTACTTCATCCTCACGAAAAACGAGTAGAGTTTATTCACCCCCCCCCTCTAAACTCAACTTCGATCCTCAACATAAAGTTACCAAAGAAGTGGCAGTTTTACCATGCTCTAGTATTTTGACCATATCTCTCAAATTATTTGGTCAAATGGTTAAAAAAAAATACCACAATTCAAACAACTCGGATATCTACATGTTTGTTTTTATGTGGAGAAGAAAATTCAGATGGGAAGATTTTTCAAAGTGATGTGTATTAAAATATTAATTTCTTGGAACACCAATGAAGACTTGTGTGTAAAAAATAATATTTAATTTGTGGTTGTCTCCCCAAATTTGCTATAAATAGGGGTGCATTGTAATGTATTGAGATATCCCTCATTTTATGAACCAACCTTTGAGTTCATAATATTTCTCTCTTTATTTTTCTTTTATTTCTTCATTTAAATATAATTAGCATGTTAAATTCATATTCAAAGTTTTACACTTTGAATAATGAGTAGCAAACTTCTCAAAGTTGAGATGAAAAGGTGAAACTCTTGGCATGATAATAAGGTTATTAAAAGGTAAGAATCTATGTTTTATATTATTTAATCATTATTTATTGTTTATGTTATATTTATTTCTTTAAGTATTATTATACCCTACTTATAAGTGGGAGTTTTGATTTATTGTTGCTATATGTTACACTAAATTCTTGGAACCATTAAAATGTCCCATTTAAAGTGGATGCCTTGATTTATTATATATGAATATATCATAATATTAATTTCTTGGTACTATTTAAATGTTTGTTTGGTTTTACCAACCATTTAAAGTGGATGCCTTGATTTATCATATATTAATATCATAATATTAATTTCTTTGTACCATTTAAATGTTTGGTATATATTTAAATACTTATAAGATAATAATATATAACATAATAAAAATATAATTATTTAATATATATTGGAACCATTTTATTGAGTAGATTTCAATAATGTTCATTAATGTTAACTTTATTAAAATACCAAGAGTAGACCCTTTAATCTCAACTACTTAAATTAAAATTTGAACAATTAAAAATTACCAATTAAAGATTCAAACCATTAAAATAAAAAAAACAAAAAGACATTGTAGTGGACTTGTAATTACCTTAGCTTCCCTGCGGATACGATATTCGGACACACCGAATTATACTACTTGTGGACAACCTGCTCTTGGGAGTGCAACAATCAAAGTCGCAACAGTATGCTAGATGCTGTGAGGGTGGCGCTACGTATGGTGCGGGTTTTGGGTAGCTCACGTGGAAAAGGGTGGGGCTGGCTGTTCAAGGGTCGATCCTAGGCATAGACAAGACCATGTGGGGTCTGAGTCACGGGTGAGGAAGGCTCGAACACTGCTGGAGCAATCCTTGAAGCCGATCGAGCGTGGTCTAGGAGTTTGGCCGTGGGTTTTAGTTCTATAGTACCCAAAAATCAGTACACGTATAACCCATGCCTTTATTTAATTGTTAAATATTTTATTTAAGTTTAAAATGATTTTTAGTGATGCGTGATTTATTTAAATTGCATGATTTTAATGTTTATGTGATGCACGTTAAAATGTTTTTCAAGTGTCATGTTTCAGGCGATTATTCGAGGTCGGATCGAGGAATAGAGACCGGTGACGAGTTTGGCAATTTTTAAATGTAGTATTTTATTTTAAGTTGAGGATGGGTCATTTTAAATAAATTATAAAGTTTTAGTATTTTAAAAGCCTAATATATTGATTAGGTGATTTTTATGATGATAACTTTTAAATATTTAATACTTGTGCATATTATTTTAAATTGAGGGATTTTATTAAAGTTTGAAGAGTGTTAGTATTTTAATTAGTTGTTAATTATTTAATTAAGCAATAATTTCCCCTAATTCAACTACTCAACTCACGCACACACACACACTTTTACACACACTTATTCACGCATGCACACACACCCTATCTCCCTTGCACTTTCATTATTATTTTTTATAGCAAAACCTAGGGTTCTAAATTTCAGAGTAGCCGCCCCTAACCCCTTCAATTTCCAGCACCTTTTCGTTGGTTTCCTTCAAATATTTTGCGCCACGATCGTCCCGGATCAAGCCTCGCTCCGTTTCCACCTCGGTGTCGTCGTTCGGTAACGTTAAAGATCTAAAGGCACGTATATTCTGTTATTTCTGCATCGATCTCGTCATATTATGCGTTGTGTTGTTATTTATGCGTAAAAATACATGTGTGATGCGTAGAAGTTTGAGCAATTATGGCTAGATCACTTTTGAAACCATTTTCAGATCTAAAATCACGTTTTTGCTGTCTTTTTAAATAGTGCGATTTCTGGTCATGATTTTGAGAAAACCTTCAACATGAAAATTTTATAACTTTTCGATACCTTTGATTTGACAGTAAATTCAAAATATTTGGATATAAATTGAGTGAGTTATGGTGTTTTTCGTGGGACTGCTCAAACTGCATTTTTCAAAAAAATTATGTATTGATGCGTACTTGAAGTTTTATTGTTGCAGGCTTCGTTGGGGATCAACGGGTGATCATTTCTGCATATAGGTATGCTTAGTATGATGTTGGGTTTGTATTTGGTATTCCGGTTAGTGTCGATAGGCAATTGAACTCATTAGAAGTCGTAGGAAACAATTTGGTATCAAATTCCATGTTTTGAGTTGTATTGTGTCGTAGGTTGGATATCGTCGTTTCGAAGTGTTTGTATAGGCGGTGTCAATGTAGAAGCAACTTAGGATGGGTCCCAAGGTATCGGTTCATAATCCGTACAATTGAGTCTAGAACGTTAAGCAACACATGTACAGAAATTTTCGTGGATTTTCTCCTACCGCAGCTAAACGGACCCTTACACGGGGTTCGTGTCTTTGTTTCTTTCGCGGTGCCAAATTCCAGAGACTATACGGACCCTGACACGGGGTCTGTGTCCTCCCTTTTCTTCGAGTATACATGTATAGTACCTACACGGACCCGGACCCGGAGGGGTGCATGGGGTCCGTGTACTCCAGTTTTTGGGAATTTTCTTAGGGGTCAGTTGGGATTTCATGTCATGGTTTAGTGAAATTTTTAACAAAGTCGAGTCACGGGAATTTAGAACGTCCTAAGGAAAAGATTGAGCTTGAATGTAAGCACGAATACCTACGTCTAAGTTTTGCAAATTAAGTATTTAAATTCATGTTAGTATTTTACAGCAGCGGCCCCAAGCGAGATCCAACGAATCCCTCAACGTCAAGTAAGTATGTTGACGTGTAAAAGAAAATATTTTAAGTTTTTCAGGTATGCTGAATGTCTTGTGACCAAATTATGAATGGGTTTGGAAGTCGGTGAACGTGGCCGAGGACATCTCCACCCGGCTAAATTATGAACGGGTTTAGATCAGGATTGGAAAGCGTTAAATTATGAATGAGGACCAATCCACCCGTTAAATTATGAACGGGGATCTTATGTATGTGGCAGTGGATCTTCCTTGTCAGCCCTGTATTGTGGTTTAGTCTGATCAGGAGAAATATGTTATGGGTCACTTGCTTTGAAACATCCTCTACGCAAATGATGAAGTTATGTAAGTACAAGTATGCAAGCATGTTTATGAAAGTTTCACGTTATGCCACGTCTATGATATGTATGTATGTTCAAGTTTATTGCAAGTTCAAGTTTAAGTATGTACGTTCTATTTTGAAGTTGCATGTGGTTTTATTACGTATTACTCGTTACTTCCAGTTTATATGTGTTGAGTCTTTAGACTCATTAAACTTGATCGATGCGGGTGAGTATGATTTGGAGGAGACAAGGGGTGGGGACCAATGAGCTGGCTTGGACTGAGCAGGAGGCTAGACCCGAGGACCGCCCAAGTTTTAAGTTTTTATGAAAAGTCAAATACTCTGATTTCACGCTACTGGATATGAGATTTTAAACAACTACTTTTGTCAAACTTTATTTTAGATCTTTTGTTGCAACTACGTTTGGGACGTACAGTTTATTTTATCGAATTTTTGAAGGTTCGCCTTTCATTTAAGAAAATTTTTAATTTTTCCGCAAATTTTAAGTGGTAAAAAGTACGGTACGTTACAAGTTCCTTGGAGTATAGCGACCGATCGTGATGTCCAGCATGCATGGGGTTGACCTCGTGTTATGGTGTGGTCCAGTAGGGTCCTAGAGTGGTCTAGGAGAGGTTGGTTAGGAGCTGGTCCTTTTGTTTTTGAGCTAGGTTCGAAATATTGGTGGTTCGGTGAGCTAGGGTTTTTGAGGAGCATTAGTTGCTATTTTCCAGCAACTTGCAGGGCTGGTTCGAAGGGTTTGGTGGTCTGTCTTGATGGTTTTAGGGTCTTTTAAATGTCTATATGGTCGGTAAAAAGTTATGAGAAAGTTGGTTAAGTTTCGGTTCGATTCGGGTTAAAACCGGGACTCCGGTTCAAGTTCTAAAACGATTCGGTTAAGTTTTGAAATGGACTCAAGTTTACATCTAAGAAATTCTTATAAATATGTATTGGGACGTTTTAATGAGTTTGGTAAGTTTCGGGTCAAAATTTAGATGTCCAAAGGCAAAATGGTCACCTTGAGCACAAATTTATCAAGTTTTGAATGTTTATGCATCATGATCACGATTTTTATGAATTTATGAAATATACGCTGCTTGCTTGGTTTTAAGAAACTTTACACATGTGCATAATTTTGATAAGTGATGATAATGATGATGTTTTGAATGATGGGAATTAGTTGTGGCTATCGAAGTATATGTAAATGCTTAAGATGTATATAGAAATGATAATGATGAGGCCTAGGCACAGTGGATGGGTAACACTATTACTGATGTCCGACAACTGCCGAGTACCATGGTTCTATGTATGATGGATCCATCGTAAATGATGATGATGTACGATAGTCACCTCTAATGAACTGAATTCACCAAAGGATATGATGAACGATGAATGATGATTAATGATGAGTTGTTTTGACATGTTACGAATTCATATGACACGTTTACAATACGCTTTTAAAATTCATGGAAGGTATGTTTATTGCATGATATTTTCACTGATGTGTGTTATGTATACGTACTTGTTATTTATATTACATGTGTGTTGAGTCTTTAGACTTACTAGGCGCGTGTGTGATGCAGGTGAGCATGATATCGAGTGAACTGGAGCTGCCGAACTCTGAGTAGGCAGTCCTTGTGGGGCGACACAACCCAAGGACCACATGGTTTCCGCATATTTATGATTTTACGAGTTGAGAGGATTTGAGTGTTTTTATATATGCTGTTTTATTTCATTGATGGATGTTAAGATTTTTCTTGTTTATGTTTCCGCTATATTTTTATTGGCAGATACTTATAATTATTTTTAAATGTTATTTTTAGTAGGATTGCATGCAAGCAAGATCTTCAAATGCTTATTTTCAAGATGTGAGCTTTAAAAAAAAAATCGCAGTTTTGAATCAGTAGACATTTCAGGTATTGATCTTCAAGGTGCGATTGGTAGCAAAAGGCTATACTCAGAGACGAGGAGTTGACTAGTGAGGAAAATTTTCTCCAGTTGCAATGTTCAAGTCTATAAGAATATTGTTAGCCATAGCTGCATGGTATGACTATGAGATAGGGCAGATGGATGTCAAAACAGTCTTCCTTAATGGGGATATTAAGGAGGAGATTTACGTGTCTCAACCTGAAGGGTTTACATCTACCGGAAGTGAGCATATTGTATGCAAACGTTAGAGATCTATTTATGGTCTAAAGCAGACATATAGGAGTTGGAACCTCAGATTCGATGGTACAATCAAAGAGTTTAGTTTTACTAAGAATCCTGAGGAACCCTGTACGTAGAAGAAGGTCAGTGGGAGTGCTGTGACGTTCCTGGTGCTTTATGTTGATGACATTCTACTCATTGGAAATTACGTAGGGATATTTCAATCAACTAAAATATGGTTAGCGAGTAAGTTCTCGATGCAGGACTTGGGTGAAGCATCTTTTGTATTGGGGATACAGATCTATAGATATAGATCAAGAAGATTTCTTGGTCTCACCCAGTCAACATACATTACTACCATCGTTAAGCGGTTCTCGATGGATGATGCCAAGAGAGGACATCTACCAATGTGTCATGGCGTGTCCATATCCAAGTCTATGTCTAACGAGACTGATGCAGAGATTGCGGTGATGACAAGCATTCCTTATGCATCTGCAATTGGTAGTATCTTGTATGGGATGATATATACACGTCCTGACATGGATTTTGCACTAAGTGTAGTAAGTAGATATCAATCGAACCCTGGTCTTCCACAAATCTGTGAAAGACATCCTCAAGTATTTGAGAAGGACCAATAAGTTGTTCTTGGTCTATGGGGGTGGAGAACTGAAATTGGAAAGCAATAACGACTCTAGCTTCCAAAGCGATATCAATTACTCAAATTCAACCCCTAGGTTCATATTCATGCTAAATGGTGCTACTGTCTCTTAGAAGGGTTGCAAGCAAGATAGTACTGCGAATTCCACCACTGAGGCCGAATACATTGCTGCATCAGCTGCAACAAAGGAGGCTGTTTGTTTAAGAAATTTCGTCCAAGAGTTGGTCGTCATTCCTAATAGAGTTGCTCAAGTCCCGGTGTTTTGTGACAACACGAGATCCATTGCTCAGGCGAATGAGCCAAGGTCTCATCAGAAATCCAAACATGTATTGAGAAAGTACCACATCCTCCGAGAGATTATGGAAAGAGGAGAAGTGTCGATTGACAAAGTCGACTCCTGAGCAACGGATCCCGTGTTGTCACATCCTCCGAGAGATTATGGAAAGAGGAGAAGTGTCGATTGACAAAGTCGGCTCCGCAGATAAGGTTGCTGATCAACTACCTAAGTTTTTACCTGGACCATTATTCCAGAAGCATCGCGAATCGATGGGTTTGAAGCATATGGGTTGTTGGATCTATTGCAGTTGGGAGATTGTTAGAGTAGGTGCTCGTCGAGCCAAGTATTGGTCGAGGATTCATTATTAAACTCTATGTATAAACAATCTTTATTTTAATATTATTTTAAATTATTGCTTTGGCACATCTTTATCTGTATACACATGCTAGATGCATAGATAAATTCCTTGAATATAAAAATAGTAGAAAAAATATGAGATGATCATATGATGAGTATCATGAAACTAATATTTGGAATACTATATATTCTTAACAGTTCCTAGTCGATTCAACTGCCATGAAGAAGGATAAAGGCCACTCGAATTTGAGACTGGTATATGCGATGTGAGTACCATGTTTCATTGGTAGGAGACATTGTGATGTCCGAGCATGCAGATAGGTGCTCCTTGTAGAGTGCACTGAACGACCCTCGATAAATGATTTTCCAAGTGGTTCTCACTTATCGAGTGGAAACGTCCTAGTTTATGGTTGTACACCATTAGCCCTTATGACTCGGGACAACATCGTGACTCTATATGCTAGCATTGCACTTTTACTTTTTTACCGATTCATATGGGGTCATCAAGTGGCAAGGTTGGGTGATTTGTCAAAATATATAGGAGTCGCTGCATTGTAGTCGGGGATTAACCGCTTACCTTCGGGTATGGATATCTTATGTGATCTCATGTATATGTAGTTTGAAATATCTGATCAGAGTGTTGATGGTAATTAAGAAAGGGATTTCATAGATTACACCATCGATGCAACTACGACATGACACATAGTATCGATTCTTTGACTGCTCTCGATATACCAATAGTTGTCGAATCGGTCGGGATATATGCGATGAAGGGACCGTACTGTACGGTAACTATAATGGAATGGTTCTTGCAGGCACTATCATTTGATACTTAGGGAATCATGTAAGGGATGCTGCTAGGCGTTTAACATGATTGGTTGGGTACTATCAGACTTGAGTTTTGACGTTCTTATTATCAAGGAGTTGATAAATAAGAATGGGGCAACTGGTGTATGCTCATATTAGGACATGTTTAGTCCTGAATCACATTGAGATGTGAACTCACTGCTAGTTGTATCAATGAACCATTGAGGGTCACACAATTGCTAACTCTCTAGATCACGTTGAGAAGGAAATTAGTTCAATGTGTTGAACGGCTTATAAATGAGTTTATAAGTACAAGGAAAATTAAAAGTATGACTTCTATATGGGGAATGTAACTTTTAATTTGTGGAAGTGTTCCTAAATTAAAAGTTGACCAAATAAATAATGTATTTGAAAATTTTGATTTTCATAAACATTATTAAGGACTAAATTAAATTAATTCAAGTGTTGAATTAATTAAACACTAGTGGACCTAGTAAAGTCCAAATAACTAAATTAATTCAAGTGTTGACTTAATTAAATAACATTGGGTCTTGTAGAGCCCAATTGGAAATAATTATTCAAATAGTGGGCTCGAGTAAATTCAAGCAAAGTTTAATTGGTCTCAAATTTGTTTGAGATATTTATATAAAAGTTCATGGGCTTTGTAATTGTTACAGGCCCAAATAAAATGAATGTAAAGGAGGTGAAGAGTTGGGAGTAAACTTTTTCAATAAACAAGGCATGGCATGCACATGCACCTTTTAAATTTTTCAAGCACCAAGAAAAATTTTCTTCTCTCCTCCAAGCATCAAAGTGGCCAAAACTTTCTTTTATTTTCCTCTCCAATTTTTGCTTCATCATTTTGATGACTTCTCAAAGAAAAATGCTCGTTCTAGTGCAAGAGTAGAGTGAATCTTTGAAGCTAGTGGTGGACCTAATTTGAAGGAAAGAATCCTTTTGAGCAATGAGTGCTCTTGCAAGCTTGTAGATTTCTACCCTCAAGAGCTAAGTTGTAAACAACTTAGTTGAAGCCAAAACATCAATCCTTGTGATTGATAGGTAAATCTCTAAAAACACCCTATGCTTCTGTATATTTTCGTATTTGCTACATACTAATTGGGTGCTCATTTTTTGCTATTGAAAATATGATTTTTGAAATTTCCGTTGCGCATCCGAGCACCGTAACGGATCTCCTTTCAGGCGTGTCATGAGCTTCTTCATGATGAGCTCCCTCAAATAGTCGTCACTAGGAACCCATAAACGATCTCGATAACGAACTATACCATCCCCCCCATAATACAACTTCCGGCCATTGGCTTCATCTCTCAATCTCCACTTTTTCAGTTTCTCATCAGTAGACTGCCCCTCACGGATTCTATCTCTCAAAGTCGGATGTACTGTCAAGGTGGCAAGATTAGGGGTCTCGCCTCTAGCATATACTATAAGCTCGAACCGCTGAATCTCGGACTCCAGTGGTCTTTGAAGAGATAATTGAGTGATAACCGCTTCCTTTCGACTCAATGCATCTGCCACTACATTAGTTTTTCCCTGATGGTAGCTAATGTCACTGTCGTAGTCTTTCATTAATTCAATACATCGTCGCTGTCTCATATTCAATTCTTTTTGGGTGAAGAAGTATTTCAAACTTTTTTGGTCGGTGAAAATCTTGCACTTCCATATAAGTAATGTCTCCAAATCTTCAATGCAAAAACTACCACAACAAACTCAAGATCATGAGTGGGATAGATTTTCTCGTGAATTTCAACTGTCTCTAAATATAGGCTATAACTTGGTCATTTTGCATCAGAATTGCACCCAAACCAAATTTAGAAGCATCTAAATAAAGAACACACTCTCCTTGCCCCGATGACATAGATAACACTGGTGCTGAAATCAAAGCTTGCTTCAACTTGTCAAAACTGACTTGGCACTCGGATCCCCATACGAACTTTGCATTTTTCTTTGTCAAGAAGGTCATGGGTGCAGCAATAGATGAGAATCCTTGAATAAACTTTCGATAGTAGCCGGCTAGTCCCAAGAAACTACGAATCTCGGTTACACTCTTCGGTACTTGCCATTCTTTCACTGCCTCAACTTTACTTGGATCAACCTCCACTCCATCACTAGAAATGATGTGGCCTAAGAATATCACTCTATCATGCCAAACCTCGCACTTATTGAACTTTTCAAACAACTTCCTATCTTGCAGTGCTGTCCTCAAATGCCGACTATGCTCCTCTTTACTCTTCGAATAGATCAAAATATCATCAATGAAGACTATAACAAACTGATCCAGATACTGCTGAAATACGAGATTCATGAGATCTATGAAGATCGCTGGCGCATTGGTCAACCCAAATGGCATGACGATAAACTCATATTGCCAATATCTAGTCCTAAACATTGTCTTATGAACATCGGACTCTTTATCTTTCAACTGATGGTATCTAGAACGAAGATCAATCTTCGATAATATCGATTCTCCTTGCAACTGATCAGATAAATCTTCAATTCCTAGTAGATGATACTTATTCTTGATAGTGACTCTATTCATCTCTCGATAATCAATACAGAGTCGTATACTACCATCCTTCTTCTTCAGAAATAATACAGTTGCGCCCCACGGAGAATAACTAGAGCTAATAAAACCCTTGTCTAGTGATTCTTGGATTTGATCTTTAATTCATTCATTTCAGCGGGTGCTAGACTATAAGGTGCTTTAGAAATAGGTACAGTTCCCAGCATCAACTCAATAGAAAATTCGACCTCACGGTCAGGTGGAATGCAAGAAACGTCCTCAGGAAAGACAGTAGGAAAGTCTCTGACCATATCAACATCCTCTAGCTTTTGACTGATAGGAGTATGTGATGTAGTGACGCATGCTAGAAAAGCTTGGCATCCTCGTCTCATAAGTTTTCTCGCAGACAGACAAGAGATAATGTACGACATTTGCTTGTTCCTTGCCGCCTCAAAAAGATTTCACGCTAGGCGGTCAAATAGTCACTGATCTCTCACGAAAATCTATCGAAGCTTCATTCACTGATAACCAATCCATACCAAGTATGATGTCAAATTCAGGCATAGGGAGTACGATAAGATTTTCCCAAACCACATCTTTAAATAAATGAAGCTCCGGATTCTTCACAATACTAGACGTGATCATTTGGTCTTTGAAAGGAATAGAAACTGTGACACCCTGACCTCTTTTAAAATAAAATACGCAGCGGAAATAAAATTTTCTCTTTTAAAAATATACGGAAGGAGTTTCAAAATACATTTCTTTAAATATCTTTACAAAATAAATACATGATCATTTAAATGACATAACAAAAACAAAACATCATTCCTATGATCATGCCAAAATCCTCCTTCCAATGGTGTATGCATATGACCCCCGATCTACAGTCAACGTCCCGAGGCACCACTCTGATCTGCATCACATGAAAATAACTGAAATGAGAATAAATCTCAGCAAGTGGAACTCTTATATAACAATGAACAATAACTCTGTAAAACATCTCTTTGAAATCATAAATACCATCAACTCTGAACTGTAAACTCTGAATATCAATAACATAGCAATAGCATATAAAATATGATGGTATTTCTCTTTTGCTCTGGGGATTGATATCAATAGTATCTCTGCTCTGGGGTGCTCGTATCCCAAATCGATATAAATACCGATAACTCTGAGGGATATAAGCCTATAGGCGATGATCATCTAATATTGCATGCAATCTCTGACTATGTATTTATCAATCCGAAAACATTTGAACTCTGAATAGCATTTAAGGCCGTCCTTTCACAATCTCATATTTTCTCTTGTATTCCCTTTTAACAATAGTGAGGTATACAATACCTCCAATAGATAATCAATAAAATCAATACATAACAATGGATCAATGGAAGGGAATATCACTTTGAAACCTTTAAAACACAATACATATAATATCATGTGAGCAAAAAGGATGAAATTCCACTTACAAACCACAACAAACACCTCAACTTAGCTCTTGATCACCACCTACAACAAATAATCCACAAATAACACCAAAATCAACTAAATATCCAAGATTACAAGCTAAATAATCCATAAATCCACATAAACAACCAACCTAAACAACTCTTAATTTACAACCTTAACAGAATCGCACCAAAAGCTTACCCAAGCTTCCTAGCACCAAGGAGAACGTCGAACTCAAGTCGAAATTCCAAACAAACGCTTGAATCGAAGATAGGGAGTGAAAGAAATGATGAAAAACCCTAAAATGGAGAGAAAATGCGAAAATGAGAAGGAAAGAAAAAGGAAAAGTGAGGGCCAACCACTCCAAAATCGACTAAATATCTCGCCCATACCTTCACCGCGGGGGCGCCAACACAAGGACCGCGGGTGCGCCTAAGTTACGGCATTCACAAAAATTCTGGAACACGAACAGCGCGGGTGCGGCGACGCTAGCAGCGCGGGTGCGGTCTCTACCGCGGGTGCGGTCCCTACATCACCGCGGGTGCGGTGATGCTACGGCATTCCAACTCCAAAACAGCACAGTACACCGCGGGGGCACTCCAGTTAAGAGCGCGGGTGCACTCAAGTCACGGCCAAGCACTAATCCCATGCAACTAAAATCGAACCGACACTCTGAAACGAACAACCAACATCAACTAACACCTCAAGACAATAAAACTAACAATACTATAGCCCAAAAATACAACTCTGAACATCTAATCAAATATCCCAAAATAACAAACGAAACTTAAATCGTACCGTACACCGGGCTCGGCTATTACAATCTCCCCCCCTTAAGGGAATTTCGTCCGCGAAATTGACGTCACGGCACGAACAACTCAGGATACTTCTCTCTTATCTCCTCCTCTGGTTCCCACGTAGCCTCTTCTAACAAATGGTTCCTCCAAAGAACTTTGACAATGCCGATCTCTTTGTTCCTCAGAACTCTAACTGTGCGATCCAGAATCTGAATCGGAATCTCTTGATACGTCAAATTCGGCGTCAAGTCCAATGGCTCATGGCGAAGAACATGGGAAGGATCTGCAACATACTTCCTGAGCATCGATACGTGAAAAACATTATGGACTCTGTCAAGATCTGGAGGTAGGGCTAATCTGTAGGCTCGATCGCCAACTCTGTCCAATATCTCAAATGGACCAATAAATCTAGGACTCAACTTGCCCTTCTTGCCAAATCGCATCACACCCTTGAGAGGTGCTATCTTCAGAAACACGTGATCGCCAACCTCAAACTGCAAAGGCCTACGACGAACATCTGCATAGCTCTTCTGTCTGGACTGGGCAGTCTTCATCCTTTCTCTGATAACAGCAACAACATCGGCAGTCTGCTGGACCAACTCTGGTCCCAACATCTTCCTCTCACCAACCTCGTCCCAATACAAGGGAGATCTGCATTTCCTGCCATAAAGTGCCTCATACGGTGCCATGCCAATCGTCGCCTGGTAGCTATTATTATAAGTGAACTCAACCAAAGGCAACAAAGAATCCCAGCTACCTGGAAAGTCTATAGTACAAGCTCTGAGCATATCATCAAGAATCTGAATGACTCTCTCTGACTGACCATCGCTCTGAGGATGATAGGCTGTACTGAACGCTAACCGCGAACCCATAGCTCTGTGCAAACTCTTCCAAAACTCTGAAGTAAATCTAGGGTCACGATCAGACACGATCGACACAGGGACACCATGAAGTCTGACAATCTCTGCTATGTAGTCCTCGGCATACTGGTTCATCGAATACGTCGTCTTGACTGGAAGAAAGTGCGCTGACTTAGTCAATCGATCAACGATAACCCAAATAGAATTGAAACCTCTCTGCACTCTAGGAAGACCAGTCACGAAATCCATCGTAATATGCTCCCACTTCCACTGAGGAATCGGCAATGACAACAATGTCCCAGCAGGTCTCTGGTGCTCAATCTTCACCTGCTGACAAGTAAGGCACTGAGAAATGAACACAGCAACATCCTTCTTCATACCTGGCCACCAGTAGAGTCGACGAAGATCCTGATACATCTTCGTACTGCCTGGATGAATCGAATACAGCGCGGTATGAGCCTCTGTCAGAATATCTCTACGAATATCATCGCCAACAGGAACACAAATACGACCTCTGAAAGTCACCAAACCATCACCATTCAAGGCAAACTCTGAATTACCTCTAATCTCTGCTCTATCTCTCAACTCTGTCTACTGAACATCAGTCGACTGCTCTCTACGAATCCTGTCCGTCAATGAAGATCGAATAACCAACGCTGAAAGACGAGCAATGGTGCCTGGAATCACAAGATCAATCTCCTCTCTCTGCAAATCCATCAGCAACGGTCTCTGAATCAAAGAACTCAATGAAGCACTCGACTTACGACTCAAAGCATCAGCCACAACATTCGCCTTCCCTGGGTGATAACTGATAGTCACATCGTAATCTTTGACCAGCTCTAACCACCTCCTCTGCCGCATATTGAGCTCTCTCTGAGAAAACAGATACTTCAAACTCTTGTGGTCTGTGAAAATCTCACACTTTTCGCCATACAAGTAGTGTCTCCAAATCTTCAGGGCGAAAACCACAGCTGCCAACTCTAAATCATGCGTCGGATAATTCTTCTCATAATCCTTCAACTGGCGAGAAGCATAGGCAATGACCTTACCTCTCTGCATCAACACTGCCCCGAGACCCTTCTTCGACGCATCGGTATAGACCACAAAATCCTCTGAACCACTGGGCAATGCGAGAATAGGAGCTGACGTCAATCTATCCTTCAACTCCTGAAATGCGCTCTGGCAATCTAAAGACCACTCGAACTTCACAGTCTTCCTTGTCAAATTGGACAATGGCAGGGAAATCTTGGAAAAGTCTGAAATGAAACGACGATAATAACCCGCCAAACCAAGGAAACTGCGTACCTCAGAAACAGTCATAGGAATAGGCCACTTCTGAATCGCCTCTATCTTCATCGGATCAACAGCAATGCCATCCCTCGAAACGACATGGCCTAGAAAAGAAATCTGATCCAACCAAAACTCACACTTCTTCAACTTGGCAAACAACCTCCGCTCTCTCAACAACTGGAGCACAACTCTGAGATGCTCTGAATGAAGCTCTCTGGTCTTAGAATAGATCAAGATATCATCGATGAAGACAATGACAAAGCTATCCAAATACGACTTGAACACACGGTTCATCAGGTCCATGAAGACAGAAGGGGCATTGGTCAAACCAAAAGACATCACGAGAAACTCATAGTGACCATACCTGGTCCGGAATGCCGTCTTAGGGATATCAGACTCCCTAACCTTCAACTGATAGTAGCCAGACCGAAGATCAATCTTCGAGAAAACAGTGGCACCCTGGAGTTGGTCAAACAAATCATCAATCCGTGGCAACGGATACTTGTTCTTGATCGTCACTTTGTTGAGCTCTCTGTAATCGATACACAGACGCAAAGAACCATCCTTCTTCTTAACAAATAGAACCGGAGCTCCCCAAGGCGAAGAACTCGGACGAATAAAACCCTTATCTAGAAGATCCTGCAACTGCGTCTTCAACTCTTTCATCTCAGTAGGAGCCATCCTATACGGAGCCTTAGAAATAGGAACCGTACCTGGAGCAAGATCAATAACAAACTCTACATCTCTATCCGGCGGCAAACCCGGAACATCATCCTCAAACACATCAGCAAACTCCCTCACCACATCAATATCATCAATATTCAACTTAATCAGTCTATCAACATCCACAACAGATGCCAGAAAAACATCACAACCTCTACACAATAGCCTCTCAGCATCAAGACACGAAATAAAAGGAAGGACCAGCGAAGTACCTGAGCTGGCGAGAACTTCTCCCTGGCCATCATCTGCAAAAGTCACCGTCTTAGCAACGCAATCAATAACAGCACGATAGGTCGACAGCCAATCCATGCCAAGAATAACATCAAAGGCAACCATCGGGATCACAATCAAATCAGCAAAGACCTCTCGATCAACAAAACGAACGGGGCACGCATACACTATGGAGGTCGGGCACAAAACATCTCCCGAAGGCAAAACAACACTAAGCTGAAGGGGAATAACAGAAGGAACTATACCCAAAGATCTCAAAAACAATTCAGACATAAAAGAATGAGTAGCACCAGTATCAATCAAAGTAGTAGCTACTCTGCCTGAAATTAAAATGGAACTAGAGATTACAGAAGAATTACGATTAATACCTTCCTTAGTCATCGAAAAGATACGACCCTGCACCTTCTCCTGGCTAGCTCCCTTAGGACAATCTCTGGAAATGTGGCCTGGCATGCCACAACGATAGCAAGAACGAGTGCCAAATCTACACTCTCCACGATGAGGTCTGCCACACTTGGGACACAAGGATCTCTCAGAATCAGACGGAGCAACTGGCGCTGAAGGTGGCCTAGGACTCTGATCCACCTTGCCCTTCCCCTTGAATCGATCTCTGCCACGCTGACCTGAACTCTGGCCTCTCTGAACACTAGCCCGGTGCCTCGCCTGTCTCTCCCTGGCGATATCCTTCTCGTCCTGCTCTGCTAGCAACGCCTTGGACACAATCTCCTTGAAAGTAACAGCCTTGGACATATTGATATCACGCCTGATCTCCGCTCTAAGGCCTCGAATGAAGTGAGCGCCTTTATCTTTATCACTGGTAGCAATGTACGGAGCAAATAGGCAACCCTCCTCGAACCTGAGAATATACTCATCCACATTCAGGCTCCCCTGACGAAGCTCCAGAAACTCTGTAACCTTCCTCGCTCGCAAAGCATCATGAAAGTACTTGTCGTAGAAAAGCTCAGTAAACTCAGACCACTTCAATGCCGAGACATCAATGCCAACCTTGGTCGCATTCCACCACAAACGTGCAGCTTTAACCAGCATAAAAACAGCACAACTGATACGATCTCTGTCCTCATAGTGGAGATGATCAAAAATCGCCTCCAAAGCCTTGACCTACTCTACTGCAGCTAAAGGATCGGAGCTGCCTGGAAACTCGGGTGGATCCATCCTCTTAAACGCAGAAAAGATAGCATCAGAACCAACTGCAGCTGGAGCAACCTGCCCTCTACCTTGGCCTCTGCCCTGGCCTGCTCCTTGCAGTCTAAGCAACTGCTGGATCTGCTCACTGTGAACCTTAGCCTGCTCCTTCAGTAACTTGCCGAACTCGTCGACAACTCTCGAGGACGAACTATCCTCCCCCTCTGACGCCTTACGCTTAGGACGCATCCTCTACTCTACAATGCTCACAAGACACCAATCAATATATATAACAATGGATAGATGCAAAGAAAACATACCCGGACAGTTGAAAGTAGACGAAGTCATATGCATTGGTCCGAAGAAAAACCTCGCTCTGATACCACTAAATGTGACACCCTGACCTCTTTTAAAATAAAATACGCAGCGGAAATAAAATTTTCTCTTTTAAAAATATACGGAAGGAGTTTCAAAATATATTTCTTTAAATATCTTTACAAAATAAATACATGTTCATTTAAATGACATAACAAAAACAAAACATCATTCCTATGATCATGCCAAAATCCTCCTTCCAACGGTGTATGCATATGACCCCCGATCTACAGTCAACGTCCCGAGGCACCACTCTGATCTGCATCACATGAAAATAACTGAAATGAGAATAAATCTCAGCAAGTGGAACTCTTATATAACAATGAACAATAACTCTGTAAAACATCTCTTTGAAATCATAAATACCATCAACTCTGAACTGTAAACTCTGAATATCAATAACATAGCAATAGCATATAAAATATGATGGTATTTCTCTTTTGCTCTGGGGATTGATATCAATAGTATCTCTGCTCTGGGGTGCTCGTATCCCAAATCGATATAAATACCGATAACTCTGAGGGATATAAGCCTATAGGCGATGATCATCTAATATTGCATGCAATCTCTGACTATGTATTTATCAATCCGAAAACATTTGAACTCTGAATAGCATTTAAGGCCGTCCTTTCACAATCTCATATTTTCTCTTGTATTCCCTTTTAACAATAGTGAGGTATACAATACCTCCAATAGATAATCAATAAAATCAATACATAACAATGGATCAATGGAAGGGAATATCACTTTGAAACCTTTAAAACACAATACATATAATATCATGTGAGCAAAAAGGATGAAATTCCACTTACAAACCACAACAAACACCTCAACTTAGCTCTTGATCACCACCTACAACAAATAATCCACAAATAACACCAAAATCAACTAAATATCCAAGATTACAAGCTAAATAATCCATAAATCCACATAAACAACCAACCTAAACAACTCTTAATTTACAACCTTAACAGAATCGCACCAAAAGCTTACCCAAGCTTCCTAGCACCAAGGAGAACGTCGAACTCAAGTCGAAATTCCAAACAAACGCTTGAATCGAAGATAGGGAGTGAAATAAATGATGAAAAACCCTAAAATGGAGAGAAAATGCGAAAATGAGAAGGAAAGAAAAAGGAAAAGTGAGGGCCAACCACTCCAAAATCGACTAAATATCTCGCCCATACCTTCACCGCGGGGGCGCCAACACAAGGACCGCGGGTGCGCCTAAGTTACGGCATTCACAAAAATTCTGGAACACGAACAGCGCGGGTGCGGCGACGCAAGCAGCGCGGGTGCGGTCTCTACCGCGGGTGCGGTCCCTACATCACCGCGGGTGCGGTGATGCTACGGCATTCCAACTCCAAAACAGCACAGTACACCGCGGGGGCACTCCAGTTAAGAGCGCGGGTGCACTCAAGTCACGGCCAAGCACTAATCCCATGCAACTAAAATCGAACCGACACTCTGAAACGAACAACCAACATCAACTAACACCTCAAGACAATAAAACTAACAATACTATAGCCCAAAAATACAACTCTGAACATCTAATCAAATATCCCAAAATAACAAACGAAACTTAAATCGTACCGTACACCGGGCTCGGCTATTACAGAAACTTTGAAACCCAAACCCATATCCTCGGGGATAATATTCAGTCGCCTGGTGAAGGCTTCGGATATGAAAGAATGTGTAGCTCCCGAATCTAGCAGTGCATAGGTAGCTGCACTTATAATGATTATCCTCCCTGCGAGGAAAACATCTTTTAGAATTATTCTTGTTAAACATTAAGGAATTTCCATGCAATAAAAGCAATAAAAAAAACTTTAAATAACTAGGTTACCGGTGATAAGAGTCATGTCTGGCTCCTCCTCGGCTTCCTCAACATGCATAACATAAGCTCTTCCCATAGTGGGTGCATTCTTCTTTGGGCAATCTGCAGCTTTTTGCCCTTCCTCCTTGCATATGAAGCATCTAAAATATCCCCACATGCACTTGCAGCGATGGCACTCCTTGCATGGTAGCCTCTTTCCAGGTTTTGGTGCTCCACGTTGTGGTGGCTTTGGTGGCCCTGGCTTCTTTGCTTTACCTTGGGCCTTTTGCTTCCTTTGAGGTCTAGGAGGTCCCATGTATGGCTTCTTATTCGGCTGAGAGTGATGCTGGTGTTGCTATCTGTTACGCTGCATCTCAAAATCAATCTCTTTCAAAGCTTGCTCGTCTTCAAATGCATAGGCAGTGGCAGCACCATAATCCAAGGGACGCATCATCAACACATCACGACGTATAGTAGGTTGTAGACCATCTAGAAAGTGCATCATCTTCTTAGTAGCGTTATCAGTATTTATCAACTCTGTTCCTATCTAACGGAACGCTATTGGATCAAATGACAAAGACATTGTTAAGAAAAAAATGGCTTTTCCCGGATGAAATGAAAATTGTATTCATATAACAGGAGAAAGATTTCGCATTCCTTAGTCGGAAAGATATGTGGCTATGAAAGAGGGATTAAGGGGAACAGAATTGACTGGGTGATAGAGTGGTGGAAACGCTTCTTGTCCCTAGCAATAAGGGCTACAAAGTGACAACCCCTATCAAATTTCCTCACAAACTCAGCCACAGTAGTGTCTCCCTGACGGAGAATCATAAATTTCCTCTTCAATCGTCCTCGGATATCAGCAGTGAATTACTTCTCATAGAATATATTTTTGAATTGATCCCAAGTAAGCGTAGCGATATTAATATCATGCTTAGCTCCTTCCCTCCATAAAGAAGCATCATCCCTAAACATATAAGTATCAAACTTCACACGATCAGCATCTCTTATATCCAAGTAGTGAAAGTGCACCTCAAGTGCTCGAATCCAAGCCTCAACAGCAAATGGGTCGGTGGTGCCAGAAAATTCTTTCGAACCTGGCTTCCGGAACTGATCATAAATGTCATGTTGTGGCCTAGGAGCCTGCTGAAATTGTCGCTCAAATAAACGAGCCATGCCCTCCGGTGCACGCGTAGCAGCATCCCCATTAGGAGACGGGGGTGCATTAACATGACGATTATCAACATTCTCGGCTTGCCCATCAGCAATATGTGCACGTCTAGGAGGCATTATATCTGAATGTTTTCCAAATTCTAACGTAGCCAACATGCATTTAAATCTAAATTTTCTAATCATGCAGCATATACTAATCCATTTTATCAATTTTAAGCATATAAACATATATTCTCATAAAGCTATTAAACATGTGACATAAACATATACTTCATGTAATCATGCAGGCATAATCATAAAAATCATATAAAGCTTTTAAACTTACAGATTTGAGGCTTGACGACTGAGCTTCTTGGCACTAATAGTGGCACAACACTTTTACAAGAACATTGCTCTGATACCAACTGAAAGGTCCACTACTCTTTTTCTTAAAAAGTATTAGAAATTTTTTTTTCCTCCTACTAATTTCCGCTGAATTAAAATTATACATATATATTTTTAAAATATAACTTGCACCATTTTTAAAATAAACAAACAACTATATTTGAAAATTCAAAGAAATAGTTCAAAGCATACAATCGTCAAACATTTGCAAATCCTAACGTAGCAATAATGATAAAACTAATAACCTCTCAAAAACCACTCAAAAGCATAGTAAAAGTAATATAAATCTTTAACATTAACTTAAAATCATAAGTCATAATCATAATGCGGAAAATCTAGCGTTGGTCCTCGAGTTATGTGCACCTTCAGTCCAATAAGATCAACCATCAAGACCTCCACAAGCATCAACATCATACTCACCAGCATCGATCACACCTAGTGAGTCTAAAGACTCAACAAATCATATTCTTGGTAACAAATAATACGTATACAATCACATGCAATATTGAAAATACTTTTACTTAACATATACTATTCATGACATGCATAAACATAAACATTTTCATATCATCATCAACATATTCCATATCATCATAAACCTATTCATATTCATCATATACGTATACGTTTTCTTTTTTAGTTTAATTCAGGTCGTTAATCGTGACTTTCGTATTCGTATTAGGGCTCGATGGATCCATCTACTTGTAACCACAGTAATGGCAGTGGGGACATCAGCGACACTTTCACCCGTCAACTGAGCCTTGGAATTAAGTATTAACATATCATTGTATTCATATTAGTCACAATTACTTCACTTCCTTCAACATTTCATATTTTCATCACTTTATAAAATTCATGCATATTATAAACATTTTTTATAAAACCAAGCATGCAACATATCTTTTATCGTTAATATTTCATCACAAAATTCCATAAACATTTAAAATAATCACTTTAACATATAAAACAGCATTCAGGACACTTTCATGATGTTTACTATTTTTCAGGTGGAAAATGACTGTTTTACTCCTAGACGTAGATTTCACGATTTTGACTTTCTTCTTATTTCTGTTAACCCTAGACCATCCCAAATAATTAATTAAATATATCATATTTTTATTTAGCTTAAATCGAGGCTTTCTAATTATTCTCAAATTATTAATTCACGGAGCGTTTAATTCCCGAATTAATTCAAACTTTAATATAAAATTCTCAATTTTTAACATAGAATTTTAAGTACTTAATCTATCCTTGTGACCCATCGACCACACCCGTGGACCCACGGTTCCAGCCTTGAACATTTAAACCAAATTTTCGAACCCTAAGCTAAAGCCCTCGAGCCATCTTACGTTTTCCACGAGCCGCACCCGAGCCACCCTGAGACAAGCCCTTCCTAGACCCTATATGGACCCCACAGGACCCCTAGGACTCTACCCTAGCCCGAGCCAAAGCCACCCCTATCAGAAGAAAGTTACGGCCAAAACTCCCTCATGCACTAGGACTATTGCAACTCACCTAGGACCCTTGCCCTCGAGCCAACCCAGAGCCTAGCCCCTCATGAACCCTCTTAATACCATAGAGAGATACCTAACCTAGTCCAGCCGTAACCACCCTGGCTGAGCCACATGCCCAAGCTCACAGCAGCCTCTCGTGATATCGCCTTGGGTAGAGTCCTAGCTTGCTAAGACTCCTTCCTAGCCACTCTGCTGGAGTCCTAGCATGGCTAGGACTCCTCTCCTGACCCAACCATGTCCCAGACCAGCCTTGGTCGAACCAAATCCAAGCCATGCATGGTTTAACCCCTTACCCAAATCACCTTGATCCAAAACGTGAAATAATCGACTCCAGATTGTTCCCAGCTTGTGTGCAGCCTAACTCTTGCATCTTAGGACCCTTAACTGGTGTATAAACGACCCATAAACAATCCATAACCATGGAAGCCCCTTCATTTAAATAATTCTCAAGTTTTGGATCAAAAATCATGATTTAAAACACATGTTTTGCACAAAAACGAATTAATTAAAAGAGGTACTTGTTTTTCATGCAAATCAAACTCAAATACATATTTTGGGTGTGATAGATGAGAAAGGAAAGAATTATGATGTTCCTTTGCGTATTTTACGCACGAAATTTCATTGACGATGCGAAGAACGGCGACGAGAAACCCTTGGCTGAAACACCTTGCAAAAACCGAAGCCTTGCCTTGAAAATATTGTGTGTGCCGTGTGATTTGAAGATGCTAGGAGTCTTATGTGCTTTGAGGAGAAGGGAATGTGTATATTTAAATAAAAAAGGTAGGTTTTGGGCTTTATTTTTTTGTAAATAGTTAGAGTGCAAGCTTGGGCCCATTATTATGACATAATAGTCCCAATAAGCCCAATTGTGCATTAAAAAATTATTTCGTTTAGGAAAGTTCGTGAAATTATTAGTCGAGTTGTCAAAATGTTCGTATTTTTGTTGAAATTCGAATAATGATAAAAATTACGTCTCAACGTATAAAACCACTTCAAAACTCCTTATTTTAAAAATAATAAAAAGCATCAACCTTATTTTAAATAATTAAAACAGTTATTTAAAAAAAATATTTCATTTTTCAGCCATCGACCTTCGTTCCTCGATCACAACTCAAATAACCTTTAAAAATATATTTTAATGCATTCAAGTAGAAAACTACATTAAAATCATACAAACATATCAACATAATTAATTTAACAATTAAAATCAATTAATTAGCTATTTTTCATTTTCCATAGATTTGCACGCAGTTGGATCTGCTCAAACTGTGATGTTAAAAAACATGTATTTTTGTTAATCGAAGGGCGGTGCTCGGGCACGAGTTTTTACCGCTCGAGCGCCAGGCCTTCTGGACGGAGCGCACTCGAGCAGTAAGATGTTACCGCCCGAGCGCCAAGCATTCTGGATTTTTATCTTGGGCAGGCATATATTGTGTTAGTATGTGCAGCAGTAGCCCAAGTAGGATCCAACGAAGCCCTCGACGTTTTTAAATATGTTCGACGTGCAAAGAAAATGTTTTATGTTTTTGTGGTATACGAATTGTCCTGTGACAAATTAAGGGCTTGGAAGCCGGAGAACGTGTCTAGGGACCTCTCCACCACGGTAAAGTTTGACCGGGTTTTGATTAAGGATTGGGAAGCGGTAAAGCATGACCAGGGACCAATCCACCCGGTAAAGCATGATCGGGGATCTTATGTATGTGGGAGTGGACGTTCGGTCGAAAGGTTGTGATGATCTCTGCCAGCCCAGTACTATGGTTTAGTCTGATCAAGCGCAATATGTTATGTGTCACTTGCTTTGAAACATATTTATATGCAAAATGATGATGATTATGCATGTTTAAGTGATGCAAGCACTTTTATGAAAAATTTTATGAAATGATGGCACGTCTATGTTTACGTAAGTATATTCAGAGTTTAAGTAAGTATGTGCTACATGTGTGTGGCTTTATTATATATTACTTGCTATTCTCAGTTTATACATGTGTAGTCTTTAGACTCACTGACTT